>NW_025294644.1:0-1009 GCF_018294505.1 Triticum aestivum | reverse complement strand
TCGGCCACGACCTGACTAACCACACAAGTCTCTCGTCCAGGTTTATCGCCTATTCGGGTTCCATCCGCAAGGAGATCCGGCCGGGGTGTCGCTCACGGCCCCAAACGATGTGAACAGGGTTCCCAAGCCCACCTCGACGGATGGATCTACGCTTGGTACACCGTGCCACGGTGCCTAGTCTGTCCCAAGCCCACCTGTACCGGGTACCACTTGGTAGACTACTAACACTACCTACAAACACCAGAAACTAGTTGCAACTCCTGGACAGAGATCAAGTTGATTAATAAGTCGAGAGGGGCACTTAAGCATTCCAATGTGTGGTTGTAACTGTTCATGGATCACAAACACAGAACTCAGTTCCTGAGGACGGTTTCAATGAGACAACCCACCATGTACTCCTACATGGCCTCTCACCGCTACCTTTACCAAATCATGTTCACACACTTAGCTCTCAACAGTAGGACATGTTCACCACATTCCAATTCATTCCCGATGAATCAGACCTGACACAACTCTAAGCAATAGACGGCATGACAAACAAGCATGAATGAGTAGGCACATCAGGGCTCAAACAACTCCTACTCATGCTAGTGGGTTTCATCTATTTACTGTGGCAATGACAGGTCATGCAGAGGATAAAGGGGTTCAGCTACCGCAGCAAGTAACAGATAGATCGTTGTTGTCCTAATGCAGTAAAAGAGAGCAGGAGCGAGAGAGTGGGATTGTATCGGAATGAACAAGGGGGTTTTGCTTGCCTGGCACTTCTGAAGATAGCATTGAGTCTTCAGTAGTGTCAACGATCACAACGCCGGAACATCGTCTACCGAGAGGGGACAAATACCGGCAACAGAGAGGAAAACCAATCAATGCAATGCAACAATATGATGCATGAATGTGACATGGCAATATGCTGTGAATTGAGCTAATGCAGCTAGCAACAAGTGCAAGGGAGTCCATTTGACCCAAAGGTTCAAATGCAAACCCATTTTATAGAGTTATATATGTGCAT
>NW_025294643.1:0-1009 GCF_018294505.1 Triticum aestivum | reverse complement strand
CCCAAAGCGATTTCCATGGTTGTCGAACCCCAAGGCGCACTTACGTGTCGGTCATCAACAATCGCGGTTTTGGCCGATTCTGGCCCGTCTCTTGGACTATTACTCAGTTTTGGGGTCACGTAGCGATTTCCACGATCGACGAACAACGGTGTGTTTATGTGTCTGTCATCAACATTTGCAGTTTTGGCCGAGTTTGGCCCGTTTCATGGACTATTACTCACTGATTTCGGGTCCCTGAGCGATTTCCATGATTGACGAACCCCGGGGTGCGTTTATGTATCATTGATCAATAACCCTAGGTTTTACCGATTCAGGGCTCTTTCACGGACTATTACTCACCATTTTGGAGTTCCAAAGCGATTTCCATGGTTGTCGAACCCAAGATGTGCTTACGTGTTGGTCGTCAAGACTCGCAGATTGGGCCGATTCTTGCTCGTTTCTTGGACTATTACTCAGTTTTGGGATCCCGAAGTGATTTCCACGATTGACGAACACCGGGGTGCATTTACGTGTCGGTCATCAAAACTCACAATTTTGGCCGATTCTGGTATGTTTTGTGCACGGTTACACACCGTTTTGGGGTTCCAGAGCGATTTCGATGATTGACGATCCCTGGGGTGCGTTTACGTGCCCGTCATCAACACTCACAGCTTTGGCCAATTCTGACCCGTTTCGTGGACTATTACTCACCGTTTAGGGATCCCAAAGCGATTTCCATAGTTTATGAACCCCAAGGTGCGCTTACATGTCGGTCATCAACAGTCACAATTTTGGCTGATTCTGGCCCATTTCATGGACTATTACTCACTTTTTTGGGGTCCGGGAGTGATTTCCGCGATTAACGAACCCCGGGGTGCGTTTACGTGTCAGACATCAACACTCGCGGTTTTTGACGAGTCTGGCCCGTTTCATGGACTGTTACTCACCGTTTTGCGGTCAAAGCGATTTCCACAGTTGTTGAACCCTAAGGTGCACTTACGTGTCGGTCATCAACACTCATTGTTTTGGC
>NW_025294642.1:0-1009 GCF_018294505.1 Triticum aestivum | reverse complement strand
GTGATTTCCATGACTGACGAACACCGGGGTGCATTTATGTGTCGCTCATCAACACTCGCAGTTTTGGCCGATTCTGGCCCGTTTCGTGGAGTATTACGCACTGTTTTGGGGTATCGAAGTGATTTCAACGATTAACGAACCGCGTGGTGCGTTTACGTTTCGGTCATCAACACTTACACTTTTGTCCGATTCTTGCCTTTTTTGTATACTATTACTCACTGTTTTGGGGTCCCGGAGTGATTTCCACGATTAACGAACCCCGGCGTGCGTTTACGGTCGGTCATCAACACTCACAGTTTTGGCCGATTCTGGCCCGTTTCGTGGACTATTGCTCACTTTTTTGGGGCCCCGGAGTGATTTCCACGATTAAGGAACCCTTGGGTGCGCTTACGGGTTGGTTATCAACACTCGCGGTTTTTGTCGATTCTGACCCGTTTCGTGGACTGTTACTCACCGTTTTGGGACCCCAAAGCGATTTCCATGGTTGTTGAACCCCAAGGTGCGCTTAAGTGTAAGTCATCAACAATCGCAGTTTGGGCCGATTCTGGCCCGTTTCTTGGACTATTACTTAGTTATGGGGTCCCGAAATGCCCCCGGGTTGTGTTTACGTGTCGGTCAGCAACACTCACAATTTTGGCCAATTCTAACGTGTTTTGTCGACTATTACTCACTGTTTTCAGGTCCCGAAGTGATTTCCATAGTTGTTGAACCCCAAGGCGCGCTTACGTGTCGGTCATCAATACTCATAGTTTTGGCTGATTCTGGCCCGTATCATGGACTATTACTCTCTTTTTTGGGGCCCCGGAGTGATTTCCACGATTAATGAACCACGGGGTGCATTTACGTGTCGGTCATCCGCACTCACAGTTTTGGCCGATTCTAGCCCGTTTCTTGGACTATTACTCTGTTTTTGGGTCTCGGTGTGATTTCCATGACTGACGAACACCGGGGTGCATTTATGTGTCGCTCATCAACACTCGCAGTTTTGGCCGATTCTGGCCCGTTTCGT
>NW_025294641.1:0-1009 GCF_018294505.1 Triticum aestivum | reverse complement strand
ACTTCCCTGCAGGGGTGCACCACATAACCCAACACGCTCGATCCCATTTGGCCGGACACACTTTCCTGGGTCATGCCCGGCCTCGGAAGATCAACACGTCGCAGCCCCACCTAGGCACAACAGAGAGGTCAGCACGCCGGTCTAAACCTAAGCGCACAGGGGTCTGGGCCCATCGCCCTTAGCACACCTGCACGTTGCGTACGCGGCCGGTGAGCAGACCTAGCAACCTCCATTACAAAGGAAGTTGCGTTAACGCAGTCCAACCCGGCGCGCGCCACTCAGTCGCTGACGTCAAGAAGGCTTCGGCTGATACCACGACGCCGGGATACCCATAACTACTCCCGCGTAGATGGTTAGTGCGTATAGACCAAATGGCCAGACTCAGATCAAATACCAAGATCTCGTTAAGCGTGTTAAGTATCCGCGAACGCCGAACAGGGCCAGGCCCACCTGTCTCCTAGGTGGTCTTAACCTGCCCTGTCGCTCCGCCACAAAGTAACAGTCGGGGACCGTCGGGAACCCAGGCCCACCTCTACCGGGATGGAGCCACCTGTCCTTTCAGCCCCCATCTCCGAACAGTATCACAGGTAATGTAACAGTGTAAAGTATATAGTATATGCCCGTGATCACCTCCCAAAGTGATCACAGCCTAGTAGTATAGCATGGCAGACGGACAAGAGTGTAGGGCCACTGATGGAACACTAGCATCCTATACTAAGCAGTAGGATAGCAGGTAAAGGTAACAACAGTAGTAGCAAGGACAGGCTATGCAGCAGTATAGGATTAACTGAAAGCAGTAACATGCTACACTACTCTAATGCAAGCAGTATAGAGAAGAGTAGGCGATATCTGGTGATCAAAGGGGGGGCTTGCCTGGTTGCTCTGGCAAGAAGGAGGGGTCGTCAACTCCGTAGTCGAACTGGGGGTAGCCGGCAGTCTCGGGGTCTATCGGAAAGAAGTAACGAAGAGGGAACACAATAAATAACAGAACAATCAAAGCATCACAAAG
>NW_025294640.1:0-1009 GCF_018294505.1 Triticum aestivum | reverse complement strand
GGCCAACACGTCGTTTTATTTCCTGTTCAGCTTTGCAAGCAAGATGAAACAAATGGTCCATAGGATAACACTCTTCATGAATTAGTATCTCTTGAATATCACGGTTTAATCCTCCCCAAAATCTATCCATAAAATCATCTTCACTTTCTTCTAAAGAGGAATGCAACAAGGTAGTTTGTAAATCATCATAATATTTTGTTACAGTTTCACTACCTTGTTTTAAGTGTTGCAACTTCTTAATCATGTCACGAGTATAATAAGCAGGGACGAAAGTATGTCGCATGGCAAGTTTCAAATCATCCCAAGTAGTAGGTATATAATCAGGGTGTAACCGACAATATTCACTCCACCAAACCAAAGCATAACCAGTGAAAGAACCAACCGCAACCTTAACCTTTTTATGTTCATCGAAATTATGGGAAGCAAATATATTTTTTATGTCAAACTCCCATTCGATATATAAAGCAGGTTTAAAACGGCCATTAAATGGTGGTATAGATACATTAACCTGATCATGTGCATTTGGATGTTTGTGCACCTCTCGTGAGGGTTGTGGTATTTGCAAAGGTGGTGGCACGTCTCCCGCGATCGACAAAGCCCATGAATTGACTCTGGATCCTGTCATGATTAGTAGAACAAGAAACAAAACCCAAAAATAATGTTCCTATAACTACTAGGATGTGGTGGTAAAACGCTCACAGTAAAGCAAATATCAATGTCTTACAATTTCTTACCATGCAGCAGGCGGTGATCGGCAACCAGCGGTGTCAAGTAACTCTGAATATTGAGTAAAGCGATTGCCAGGGGAGCGTACGTATACACGGTGTAGAAATATGTGGAGCTGGGTTGGCTATATATGGTAGCAAAAGATTAGCAATAATCAATTCAAAGATGCAATGTTGAATAAACGCTCAACGACGGTACTGTGCTGGTCCTAGGCTAGACCGGACTAGAGACGCGAGCCTAGAACACTAATGAGGTCACGGCGTAGCACAACTAGCATCAATGA
>NW_025294639.1:0-1009 GCF_018294505.1 Triticum aestivum | reverse complement strand
GCTAGTTCGAATAATTTTACACTAGAGTTGAACTAGCTCTTTAAGCTAGTTCAAATAATTTTACACTAGAGTTGAACTAGTTCTATAGCCTAGTACAAATAATTTTACACTAGAGCTGAACTAGTTCTATAGCCTAGTACAAATAATTTTACACTAGAGCTGAACTAGCTCTATTAGCTAGTTCAAATAATTTTACACTAGAGTTGAACTAGCTCCATAGTCTAGTACAAATAATTTTACACTAGAGTTGAACTAGCTGTATAAGGTAGTTCAATTAATTTTACAATAGAGTTGAACTAGCTCAATAGCCTAGTACAAATAATTTTACACTAGATTTGAACTAGCTCTATAAGCTAGTTCCAGTAATTTTACACTAGAGTTGAACTAGCTGTATAAGCTAGTTCAAATAATTTTACACTAGAGTTGAACTAGCTCTATAGCCTACTACAAATAATTTTACATGGGAGTTGAACTAGCTCTATAGTCTAGTAAAAATAATTTTACACTAGAGTTGAACTAGCTCTATAAGCTAGTTCAAATAATTTTACACTAGAGTTGAACTAGCTCTATAGCCTAGTACAAATAATTTTACACTAGAGTTGAACTAGCTCTTTAAGCTAGTTCAAATAATTTTACACTAGAGTTGAACTAGTTCTATAGCCTAGTACAAATAATTTTACACTAGAGTAGAACTAGCTCTATAAGTTAGTTCAAATAATTTTACACTAGAGTTGAACTAGCTCTATAAGCTAGTTCGAATAATTTTACACTAGAGTTGAACTAGCTCTTTAAGCTAGTTCAAATATTTTTACACTAGAGTTGAACTAGCTCTATAAGCTAGTTCGAATAATTTTACACTAGAGTTGAACTAGCTCTTTAAGCTAGTTCAAATAATTTTACACTAGAGTTGAACTAGTTCTATAGCCTAGTACAAATAATTTTACACTAGAGTTGAACTAGCTCTATAAGCTAGTTCGAATAATTTTACACTAGAGTTGAACTAGCTCTT
>NW_025294638.1:0-1009 GCF_018294505.1 Triticum aestivum | reverse complement strand
CATAAGCACATATTGGGGTTCAACAACCATGAAAATCACTTTTGGGACCCCAAAGCGGTGAGTAAAAGTCCGTGAAACGGGCCAAAATCGGCCAAAACTGCGAGTGTTGATGACCGACACGTAAGCGCACCTTGGGGTTCAACAACTATGCAAATCGCTTTGGGCCCCCAAAACGGTAAGTAATAGTCTACAAAACGTGTCAGGATTGGCAAAACTGTGAGTGTTGACGACAAACGCCTAAACGCATACCGGGGATTGTCAATCATGGAAATCGCTCTGGGACCCGAAAACGGTGAGTAATAGTCCACGAAACGGACCAGAATTGGCAACAATTGTGAGTGTTGATGACCAACACGTAAATGCACCTCGGATTTCACCAATCGTGCAAATCGCTTCGGGACCCCAAAATGGTGAGTAATAGTCCACGAAACGGGCTAGAATCGGCCGAAACTGCCTTGGGATTCAACAACTATGCAAATAACTCCGTGACCCAAAAACAGAGAGTCATAGTCCACGAAACGGTTAGAATTCGCCAAAACTATGAGTATTGACACCGGACATGCAAACACACCCTGGGGATCGTCAATCGTGAAAATCGCTCCGGGGCCCCATAACGGACCAGAATCGTGTGTAATAGTCCACGAAACAGACCAGAATTAGCCAAAATTATGAGTGTTGATGACCGACACATAAGCACACCTTGGGGTTCGACAACCATGGAAATCGCTTTGGGACCCCAAAATGGTGAGTAATAGTCCACGAAATGGGTCAGACATGACAAAAACCGTGAGTATCGATGACCGACACGTAAATGCACCCCGGGGTTCAACAATAGTCCTTGAAATGGGCCAGAATCGACCAAAACAGCGGTTGTTGATGACCGACATGTAAGCGCACACCTTGGGGTTCAACTACCATGGAAATCGCTTTGGGACCCCAAAACCGTGAGTAATAGTGCACGAAACAGGTTAGAATCGACAAAAACCGCGAGTGTTGATACCCGACACGT
>NW_025294637.1:0-1009 GCF_018294505.1 Triticum aestivum | reverse complement strand
TGATTTGCGTAGTGGCTACCATCAAATTCGTATGAAATTGGGAGATGAATGGAAAACAGCATTTAAAACTAAGTTTGGATTATATGAGTGGTTAGTCATGCCTTTTGGGTTAACTAATGCACCTAGTACTTTCATGAGATTAATGAACGAAGTTTTACGTGCTTTCATTGGACGATTTGTGGTAGTTTACTTTGATGACATATTGATTTATAGCAGATCTTTGGAAGAACATTTGGAACATTTACGTGCTGTTTTTATTGCTCTACGTGATGCACGTTTGTTTGGTAACCTTGGGAAGTGCACCTTTTGCACCGACCGAGTATCTTTTCTTGGCTATGTTGTTACTCCACAGGGAATTGAAGTTGATAAAGCCAAGATTGAAGCTATTGAGAGTTGGCCGCAGCCCAAAACGGTCACACACGTGAGGAGTTTTCTTGGCCTCGCTGGATTCTATAGGTGTTTTGTGAGAGATTTCAGCACCATTGCTGCACCTCTCAATGAGCTTACAAAGAAAGATGTGCCTTTTCTTTGGGGTACCGCAAAGGAAGAAGCCTTCTCCGTATTGAAAGATAAGTTGACACATGCTCCTTTACTCCAACTTCCTGATTTTAATAAGACTTTTGAGCTTGAATGTGATGCTAGTGGAATTGGATTAGGAGGTGTGTTATTACAAGATGGCAAACCCGTTGCATACTTTTCTGAAAAATTGAGTGGGCCTAGTCTGAATTATTCTACTTATGATAAAGAATTATATGCTCTTGTTCGGACTTTAGAAACATGGCAACATTATTTATGGCCCAAAGAATTTGTTATACATTCTGATCATGAATCTTTGAAACATATTAAAAGTCAAGCTAAACTGAATCGTAGACATGCTAAATGGGTTGAATTCATTGAGACTTTCCCTTATGTCATTAAACACAAGAAGGGAAAAGAAAATGTTATTGCTGATGCATTGTCTCGTCGCTATACTATGCTTTCACAACTTGACTTCAAAATATTTGGTTTG
>NW_025294636.1:0-1009 GCF_018294505.1 Triticum aestivum | reverse complement strand
GCCCGTTTCATGGACTATTACTCACCGTTTTGGGGTCCCAAAGCGATTTCCATGGTTGTCGAATTCCAAGGTGCGCTTACATGTCGGTCATCAACAATCACAGTTTGGGCCGATTCCGGCCCGTTTCTTGGACTATTACTCTATTTTGGGGTCTTGGAGTCATTTCGATGATTGACGAACCCTTGGTGCGTTTACGTGTCGGTGATCAACACTCACATATTCGGCCGATTCTAGTCCGTTTTGTGCACTATCACTCAGCGTTTTGGGGACCTAGAGCAATTTCCACGATCGATGAACCCCGGGGTTCGTTTATGTGTCCGTCGTCAACACTGAGAGTTTTGGCCAATTCTGACGGGTTTCATGGACTATTACTCACCGTTTTGGGGTCCCGAAGCGATTTCCATAGTTGTTGAAGCCCAAGGTGTCCTTACGTGTTGGTCATCAACACTCGTAGTTTTGGCCGATTCTGGCCCGTTTCTTGGACTACTACTCTATTTTGGGGTCTCAGAGTCATTTCCATGAATGACGAACCCCAGGGTGCGTTTACATGTCGGTCATCAACACTCACATATTTGGCCGAATCGTGTCCGTTTCGTGCACTATTACTCAATGTTTTGGAGACCCAGAGGGATTTCCACGATTGATGAACCCCGGGGTGCATTTATGTGTCTGTCGTCAACACTCACAGTTTTGGCCAATTCTGACATGTTTCGTGGACTATTACTCACGGTTTTGGGGTCCCGAAGTGATTTCCATAGTTGTTGAACTCCAAGGTGTGCTTACGTGTTGGTCATCAACACTCGCAGTTTTGGCCGATTCTGGCCCGTTTCATGGACTATTACTCACCGTTTGGGGGTCCCAAAGCGATTTCCATGGTTGTCGAATTCCAAGGTGCGCTTACATGTCGGTCATCAACAATCACAGTTTGGGCCGATTCCGGCCCGTTTCTTGGACTATTACTCTATTTTGGGGTCTTGGAGTCATTTCGATGATTGACGAACCCTTGGTG
>NW_025294635.1:0-1009 GCF_018294505.1 Triticum aestivum | reverse complement strand
TCACATCATTAGGAGAATGATGTGATGGACAAGACCCAATCCTAAGACTAGCACAAAAGATCGTGTAGTTCATTTGCTAGAGCTTTGCCAATGTCAAGTATCTCTTCCTTCGACCATGAGAGCGTGTAACTCCTGGATACCATAGGAGTGCTTTGGGTGTATCAAACGTCACAACGTAACTGGGTGACTATAAAGGTGCACTACAGGTATCTCCGAAAGTATCTATTGTTTTATGCGGATCGAGACTGGGATTTGTCACTCCGTGTAAACGGAGAGGTATCTCTGGGCCCACTCGGTAGGACATCATCATATGCGCAATGTGACCAAGGAGTTGATCACGGGATGATGTGTTACGGAACGAGTAAAGTGACTTGCTGGTAACGAGATTGAACAAGGTATTGGATACCGACGATCGAATCTCGGGCAAGTAACATACCGATAGACAAAGGGAATTGAATACGGGATTGATTAAGTCCTTGACATCGTGGTTCATCCGATGATATCATCGTGGAACATGTGGGAGCCATCATGGGTATCTAGATCCCGCTGTTGGTTATTGACCGGAGAACGTCTCGGTCATGTCTACATGTCTCCCGAACCCGTAGGGTCTACACACTTAAGGTTCGATGACGCTAGGGTTATAAAGGAAGTTTGTATGTGGTTACCGAATGTTTTTCGGAGTCCCGGATGAGATCCCGGACGTCACGAGGAGTTCCGGAATGGTCCGGAGGTAAAGATTTATATATGGGAAGTCCTATTTTGGCCACCGGAAAATGTTCGGGATTTTTCGGTATTGTACCGGGAAGGTTCTAGAAGGTTCCGGAGTGGGGCCCACCTGCATGGGGGGACCCACATGGACGTGGGTAGTGGGGGCAAGGCCCCACACCCCTGGTCAAGGCGCACCAAGATCCCCCCTTAGAAGGAATAAGATCATATCCCGAAGGGATAAGATC
Organism: Triticum aestivum; assembly: GCF_018294505.1. Taxonomy (NCBI): domain Eukaryota; kingdom Viridiplantae; phylum Streptophyta; class Magnoliopsida; order Poales; family Poaceae; genus Triticum; species Triticum aestivum. Next base: position 56 of record NW_025294635.1, on the reverse strand, counting down.
AAGATCCCTAAAAAGGGGGGATAACAATCGGTGGGGAAGGAAATAATGAGATTTCT
>NW_025294634.1:0-1009 GCF_018294505.1 Triticum aestivum | reverse complement strand
TGTGTATGATTGAAATGCTTGGTATGTGTGGGATCTGACTATCTAGTTGTTTATCTTTAGTAGCCTCTCTTACCGGGAAATGTCTCCTAGTGTTACCGCTGAGCCATGGTAGCTTGCTACTGCTCTGGAACACTTAGGCTGGCCGGCATGTGTCCTTCTTCGTTCCTGTGTCTGTCCCTTCGGGGAAATGTCACGCTTTGAGTACCGGAGTCCTGTTAGCCCGCTACAGCCCGGTTTACCGGAGTCCTGCTAGCCCAGCGCTACAGCCCGGACCCACTTGCTGATGACCGACACGTTCGAAGCTGGGTCATGGATGCCTGTCCCTGTAAGTCCGTGCCACTTTGGGTTTACGACTAGTCATGTCAGCCCGGGCTCCTTATCATATGGATGCTAGCGACACTATCATATACGTGAGCCAAAAGGCGCAAACGGTCCCAGGCAAAGGTAAGGCGACACCCGTGGGGATACCGTGCGTGAGGCCGCAAAGTGATATGAGGTGTTACCGGCTAGATCGATGTGACATCGAGTCGGGGTCCTGACAGCGTTGGCATTAGAGCCGGACTGCCTGTAGGTTCTCCAAGCCAAACTGGTCGATGTTGAGTCTAGAAATTCTTTAGTTATATGTAGGGGAATTGTTTGTGGGTTGGAACGTAAGGCTCTTTTTACTCCTTTATCTTATGACTTTCTGATCTGAGTCAGTCCATTCTTCCACCGGGGGTTAAGGAATTAGGATCTGTTCTCTCTATCAGGATCACGAGTTACTAATCAGTAGTACCTTATAAGTTTGATGGTTACAAGCCTAGTTCAGTTCTACTACCACATTATGTTGCTAGAATGGTTTCAGAACTTTGATATGATGATGTTGAGTGTGTACGAAATCCTTTGTCAAATGTCTCAAAATCCTTTTTGAGCATTTACAGCTGTTATGCTGCCGAAATTTTGCTAGAAATTCTAATGCCTTTGCATTATGATTGTGCTTTCAGATGGCCACTCGCGACCTCAATCAAGT
>NW_025294633.1:0-1009 GCF_018294505.1 Triticum aestivum | reverse complement strand
GGCTTTGAATAGTGCATTTTGAACACACAAAAAGTCTGGAGTTCAAATAAGTTCAAAAATTGAAATCCCTTTGTAACAGATGAGTTTCCGTATGAAACCCTGATACTTCGAAAGAGATTGTCCATTTTGTACACGACGTGCATCTAATTTTTGTCGTAACCCTCCCTACTTTCTTTCACATGCTATGTGGATGAAATGATGATACCATGCCAACATTCAACCTTTTCAGAGTTCATTTGAAACGCTTTTCAATTTCAGGGTCTTATAGCTCAAAATAAGCAGTAAATGCATGAAAAATAACAAATGAAGTCGGAAAGTGTTAAAAATTGATGATGTGGCTTTGAATGGTGCATTTTGAACACACAAAAAGTCAGGAGTTCAAATAAGTTTAAAAAAAGGAAATCCCATTGTAACAGACGAGTTTCCGTATGTAACCCTGATACTTCGAAAGAGATTGTCCATTTTGTACATGCAGTGCATCCAATTTTTGCCGTAACCCTCTCAACTTTCTTGCATATGCTATGTGGATGAAATGATGATACCGTGCCAACTTTCAACCTTTTCAGAGTTCATTTGAAATGCTTTTCAATTTTAGGGTCTAATAGCTCAAAATAATAAGTAAATGCATGAAAAATAACAAATGAAGTCAGAAAGGGTTGAAAATTGATGAGGTGGCTTTGAATAGTGCATTTTGAACACACAAAAAGTCTGGAGTTCAAATAAGTTCAAAAATTGAAATCCCTTTGTAACAGATGAGTTTCCGTATGAAACCCTGATACTTCGAAAGAGATTGTCCATTTGTACACGAAGTGCATCTAATTTTTGTCGTAACCCTCCCTACTTTCTTTCACATGCTATGTGGATGAAATGATGATACCATGCCAACTTTCAACCTTTTCAGAGTTCATTTGAAACGCTTTTCGATTTCAGGGTCTTATAGCTCAAAATAAGCAGTAAATGCATGAAAAATAACAAATGAAGTCGGAAAGGGTTAAAAATTGATGATGTG
>NW_025294632.1:0-1009 GCF_018294505.1 Triticum aestivum | reverse complement strand
AACACCGCACCACACACAAAAAACAAAAACCGGTAAGATACATAGGTGCTGAGGACGAACAACAAAACCCACTAACTACAAGCAAGCATAAGGTGGGATAATGAAGCACCGCTTGAAGTCAACGAGGCCCTCATCCGCAATCAAGCAAACTGAAGCAAGAACGAGGCTAACTCGAGAAAGGTACTGGGCGCTTGCCTTCCTCATGATTCTCATCCCTTGGGAGGTTTGGTCGGAGCGCAATGCTAGAGTCTTCCGCAACTCGGCGGCCCCTTCCATGATCATGATCAACAAAATCAAATAGGAGGTGTCGCTTTGGGCTTTGGCTGGAGCGAAATATTTGGGTGTTGTAACGTCGCGAGAGTAGTCATTTTATTCACCGCTTTGTGGTTTCTGTCTAAAACTTTCTCCCTTCATCGATGAAATGGCAGGTCTTTTGCCTTGTTTTCAAAAAAAAAAACAGCGGATGGAGACACTATTGCTTGTCCATGTCATGATGTTGATGCTGTCGTGCTTTCTTTTATCAAAGTGTCATGTGTGGTTGTCGCGACATGTTTATTTGCGGTCTTTTTACAAGGAAAAAGAGGCATGCACTTGGTGGGCGCTGCCAATAGAGGCCTCAGTCGTGCCTACCCTTTGTCCTACGGTCGTCTTCTCAATCTTCTAGGGAAGTAATTGTACGATCTCTTTCTAGTATTAATCGCATAAAACCGTCTTTATTGTGACAAAAATCACCAAATGCCACAATGATTCGCCTTGACGTAAAATCATCAACGAATATTCAATTTTTTGTACCAACTTTTTTTTACCAAAAACAATGATGTCTAGATAATTGTCCAGAGATGCGACTGATGAGAATGGGCCCCGCAATTTAGACTGACGTGACACGAGGGAGACGACGCGCGCTGGCAGCCGTTAACAGCTCAGTCGGCGGTGGTAAGAAGAGGTCGTTCGACACATCCGCCCTTGAGCTCTCTCTCTCTCTCTCTCTCTCTCTCTCTCTCTCTCTCTC
>NW_025294631.1:0-1009 GCF_018294505.1 Triticum aestivum | reverse complement strand
CAGTAAAGATAATGATGAAAAACAACTGCCAAGCAGGATATACAGCAACTCTCTCCAACTTTCCTCTTGAAAAGTTTGTGCCAATTTTCTGATAATTTTTTTTCAAAGAATGCTACTAACTCAAGCTTTCCAACGCAAAAAGAATCACTCAATTCCGAGTTGATACGAGGAGTCAAAGAATTCTGAAACTGGCTTGAAAAACTGGAATAAGCTGTGTCCGCGAACTTCGGAGGGCAAAAAGACCTATTTAGAAGACGATTTTGAGGTGTCAAATATTGAACTAGTCTCTGCAACTATTTAGATGCGGCTCGTCGCTAGCTCTCATTTGAGTACTCGCGGAGTCAAAACGGACTTCGTATGAGGAAGTTATGCCTGTTTTACTAAACAGTGCACAAAACAGATTCCAATCCGAATTCAACTACGAGATCGAGTCTAGATAGATCCGAATTTTGTTTTTTTTCTTCACTCTTTTTTTCCCTCACACTTTTTTTTTCTTTCTCTTTTTTCTGACTTCTTTTTCTTTCTTTTTTCTCTCTTTTTTTTTCTCTGTCTTTTTTCTCTCCCTCTTTCCAAGACAAACTAGATAAGATGCAGATTGGATCAAGCGAAGATGTGAACAACCTCAACTATGATTGTGACAATGAACTATGGGTAGCACGTGGTGGAATTTGATGGATGGTGTGGTGGACAGCAGAAGGGATAACGATGCAGCGGCGACGTGACTAATGTGAACAGAACTCGAAACTCTAAACGAACTAGACCCTAAGACCAGCAACTCGACACGACGATGCAACCGATAATTCAATAATGCAAACAATGAATAGAAAATTGCAAAGGCTCAGACTGGCTTGGACAAAAGGATGAATAGATCTAACTTTTTTGTGGCTTTTTCTTGGACAATAGGTAAGAAAATAAATCTAATCTAGGGGAAACTGGAAATTCTCACCGAGCAACCTGAAAACTGATACCACTTGATAGAGGCGAGGGTGTCCCGATCTTTCGATGAGAT
>NW_025294630.1:0-1009 GCF_018294505.1 Triticum aestivum | reverse complement strand
TGTATGAGATCATGTTCTTTGTAATAGGATTCACGACTTGCATGTCGATGAGTATGACAACCGGCAGGAGCCATAGGAGTTGTCTTTATTTTTTGTATGACCTGCGTGTCATTGAATAACGTCATGTAAACTACTTTACTTTATTGCTAAACGTTAGTCATAGAAGTAGAAGTAGTCGTTGGCGTGACAACTTCAAGAAGACACGATGATGGAGATCATGATGATGGAGATCATGGTGTCAAGCCGGTGACAAGATGATCATGGAGCCCCGAAGATGAAGATCAATGGAGCTATATGATATTGGCCATATCATGTCACAACTATATAATTGCATGTGATGTTTATTATGTATTATGCATCTTGTTTACTTAGGACGACGGTAGTAAATAAGATGATCCCTTATAAAATTTCAAGAAGTGTTCTCCCCTAACTGTGCACCGTTGCTACAGTTTGTCGTTTCTAAGCACCACATGATGATCGGGTGTGATGGATTCTTACGTTCACATACAACGGGTGTAAGACAGTTTTACACAGCGAAAACACTTAAGGTTAACTTGACGAGCCTAGCATGTGCAGACATGGCCTCGGAACACGGAGACCGAAAGGTCGAACACGAATCGTATAGAAGATACGATCAACATGAGAATGTTCACCGACGATGACTAGTCCGTCTCACGTGATGATCGGACACGGGCTAGTCGACTCGGATCGTGTAACACTTAGATGACTAAAGGGATGTCTAATCTAAGTGGGAGTTCATAATTTGATTAGAACTTTATTATCATGAACTTAGTCTAAAACCTTTGCAAATATGTCTTGTAGATCAATGGCCAACGCTAATGTCAACATGAACTTCAACGCGTTCCTAGAGAAAACCAAGCTGAAAGATGATGGCAGCAACTATACGGACTGGGTCCGGAACCTGAGGATCATCCTCATAGCTGCCAGGAAACAATATGTCCTAGAAGGACCGCTAGGTGACGCTCCCGTCCCAGAGAACCAAGACATT
>NW_025294629.1:0-1010 GCF_018294505.1 Triticum aestivum | reverse complement strand
GTCTGAATTATTCTACTTATGATAAAGAATTATATGCTCTTGTTCGGACTTTAGAAACATGGCAACATTATTTATGGCCCAAAGAATTTGTTATACATTCTGATCATGAATCTTTGAAACATATTAAAAGTCAAGCTAAACTGAATCGTAGACATGCTAAATGGGTTGAATTCATTGAGACTTTCCCTTATGTCATTAAACACAAGAAGGGAAAAGAAAATGTTATTGCTGATGCATTGTCTCGTCGCTATACTATGCTTTCACAACTTGACTTCAAAATATTTGGTTTGGAGACCATCAAAGATCAATATGTGCATGATGCTGATTTTAAAGATGTAATGCAGAATTGTAAAGAAGGAAGAATGTGGAACAAGTTCGTCGTTAACGATGGATTTGTGTTTCGTGCTAACAAGCTATGCATTCCAGCTAGCTCCGTTCGTCTTTTGTTGTTGCATGAGGCGCATGGAGGAGGATTAATGGGACACTTTGGCGTGAAGAAGACGGAGGACGTACTTGCTACACATTTCTTTTGGCAAAGATGAGACGGGATGTTGAGCGTTTTATTGCTCGATGCACTACATGTCAAAAAGCTAAGTCACGACTCAATCCTCATGGTTTATATATGCCGTTACCTGTACCTAGTGTTCCTTGGGAGGATATATCTATGGACTTTGTTTTAGGTTTACCTCGAACAAAGAAGGGGAGGGATAGCATATTTGTTGTCGTGGATAGATTCTCGAAAATGGCACACTTTATACCATGTCATAAAAGCGATGATGCTGTTAATGTTGCTGATTTGTTCTTTCGTGAAATTATTCGCTTGCATGGTGTGCCAAATACTATTGTTTCAGATCGTGATACTAAATTTCTTAGCCACTTTTGGAGATGTTTATGGGCTAAGTTGGGGACTAAACTGCTTTTTAGTACTACTTGTCACCCCCAAACTGATGGACAAACTGAAGTAGTCAATAGAACGTTGTCTACTATGCTTAGGGCTGTTTTGAAGAATA
>NW_025294628.1:0-1010 GCF_018294505.1 Triticum aestivum | reverse complement strand
TTTGGGTTTTGTTTCTTGTTCTACTAATCATGACAGGATCCAGAGTCAATTCATGGGCTTTGTCGATCGCGGGAGACGTGCCACCACCTTTGCAAATACCACAACCGTCACGAGAGGTGCACAAACATCCAAATGCACATGATCAGGTTAATGTATCTATACCACCATTTAATGGCCGTTTTAAACCTGCTTTATATATTGAATGGGAGTTCGACATAAAAAATATATTTGCTTCCCATAATTTCGATGAACATAAAAAGGTTAAGGTTGCGGTTGGTTCTTTCACTGGTTATGCTTTGGTTTGGTGGAGTGAATATTGTCGGTTACACCCTGATTATATACCTACTACTTGGGATGATTTGAAACTTGCCATGCGACATACTTTCGTCCCTGCTTATTATACTCATGACATGATTAAGAAGTTGCAACACTTAAAACAAGGTAGTGAAACTGTAACAAAATATTATGATGATTTACAAACTACCTTGTTGCATTCCTCTTTAAAAGAAAGTGAAGATGATTTATGGATAGATTTTGGGGAGGGTTAAACCGTGATATTCAAGAGATACTAATTCATGAAGAGTGTTATCCTATGGACCATTTGTTTCATCTTGCTTGCAAAGCTAAACAGGAAATAAAACGACGTGTTGGCCACGAGGAGAACAAGCGCACGGTGCACATTCCAAGAGTTGATATGATTGTTCCTTCAACTACTAGGCATACTATGACAACCACATCCGTTGTTGTCAGGACTACATCACCTCCACCATGTGACACATCGCCCCCGAGAGTGGCTACATCATCTGAGTTGATCATAAGAGGTAATGACAAAGGTACTGATCTTCCATCTCTACATGAGAATGATGAATGCCTTGTCAATTTGAATGCACCATCTGATGAGCTACCCACTACTTTGATCACACCACCTATTTTAGAGGACTACGTTGATAATTTGACTTTGCCATGTGATCAAACAACTGAAATACCAACAATTTTGAGTGCACCCATTG
>NW_025294627.1:0-1010 GCF_018294505.1 Triticum aestivum | reverse complement strand
CGAATTGGACTGGAACGCCACTAGGCTAGGTCTGCTTTCGGCCGCGTACGCAACGTGCAGGTGTGCTATGGGCGATGGGCCCAGACCCCTGTGCGCTTAGGTTTAGACCGGCGTGCTGGCCTCTCTGTTGAGCCTAGGTGGGGCTGCGACGTGTTGATCTTCCGAGGCCGGGCATGACCCAGGAAAGTGTGTCCGGCCAAATGGGATCGAGCGTGTTGGGCTATGTGGTGCACCCCTGCAGGGAAGTTAATCTATTCGAATAGCCGTGATCTTCGGTAACAGGACGACTTGGAGTTGTACCTTGACCTTATGACAACTAGAACCGGATACTTAATAAAACACACCCTTCCAAGTTCCACAGACAACCCGGTGATCGCTTTTCTACAGGGCGACGAGGAGAGGATCGCCGGGTAGGATTATGCTATGCGATGCTTCTTGGAGTTGCTGCTTGGAGTTGCTACTTGGAGATGCTACTTGGAGGACTTCAATCTACTCTCTCCTACATGCTGCAAGACGGAGGCTGCCAGAAGCGTAGTCTTCGATAAGACTAGCTATCCCCCTCTTATTCTGGCATTCTGCAGTTCAGTCCACCGATATGGCCCTTTACACATATACCCATGCATATGTAGTGTAGCTCCTTGCTTGCGAGTACTTTGGATGAGTACTCACGGTTGCTTTTCTCCCTCTTTTCCCCTTTCCCTTCTACCTGGTTGTCGCAACCAGATGCTGGAGCCCTGGAGCCAGACGCCACCATCGACGATGATTCCTACTACACTGGAGGTGCCTACTACTACGTGCAGGCCGCTGACGACGACCTGGAGTAGTTTAGGAGGATCCCAGGCAGGAGGCCTGCGCCTCTTTCGATCTGTATCCCAGTTTGTGCTAGCCTTCTTAAGGCAAACTTGTTTAACTTATGTCTGTACTCAGATATTGTTGCTTCCGCTGACTCGTCTATGATCGAGCACTTGTATTCGAGCCCTCGAGGCCCCTGGCTTGTATTATGATGCTTG
>NW_025294626.1:0-1010 GCF_018294505.1 Triticum aestivum | reverse complement strand
TTGAGCCATATGTATGTGTTGTTCCTACCTTGCTATGCCTGCTATGCTTAGAGTCGTGTCAGGTCTGGTTCATCTGGGTGATGGACTAGAGTGAAATGATTATGTCGGTAATGAAAGTGGTGTGGTGAACATGATTTGGTAAAGGTATCGATGAGAGGCCATGTAGGAGTACATGGTGGGTTGTTTCATTGAAGCCGACCTTAAGCACTGAGATCTGTATGTGTGATTTAAGATTCAGCTACTACCATGCATTGGGCCCGAAACCAATGGACCCTCTCGACTTCTTATTCACCCTAGTTCTCTGTCCAGGAGTTGCAAGTAGTTTCTGGTGTTTGTAGCCTACTGGAGGCCATGGACAGCGCTGACCGTAGGGGTGGGCTGTGATGCGGTAGGTACGTGGCACGGTGTACCGAATACCCGTTAGGTATCTCGGGAACCCTGTTCACATCGTTTGGGGCTATGAGCGAAACCTCGGCCGGATCTCCTCATGGATGGAACCCGAATAGGCGATAAACCTAGACTAGAGACTTAGGTGATTAGGTAGGTCGTGGCCGACACCCACGTTGGGCTTCCACTTGAAGGTTGCCGAGTACATGTCGTGTAAACGACGGTAAGTGGTGAGAGCGTGTATGAAGAAGTACACCCCTGCAGGGTTATCATGATCTATTCGAATAGCCGCGTCCGCGGTAAAGGACTACTTGGTTGCCTATACAGTTCATAGACAAGTAAATGGAAACTACTAAAAGCCTCAAGATAAGTGTGAGTGCCGAGGATGGCTCTTCCGTAGGAAGACGGAGGTGGATCCTCGATAGTGTATTGAAGTGGTGAGTAGTGGACTCGTGTACGCAAAACCATTTCAAGTTGGAGTCTCGTAGGATAGTCTAGCCAAGAGTCAAAGCTGGCTTGCTGCAATAACTCCACCAACCCTTCTTGATAATGTGCATGTATGTAGGATCTGATGTAAGTCTTGCTGAGTACCTTTGTACTCATGTTGCTATAATTTACATTTT
>NW_025294625.1:0-1010 GCF_018294505.1 Triticum aestivum | reverse complement strand
GAGACACCAAAACAATGAGTAATAGTCCATGAAACGGGGCAGAGTCGGCCAGAACTGCGAGTGTCGATGACCAACACATAAATGCACCCCAGGGATCGTCAATCGTGGAAATCGCTCTAGGACCCCAAAACGGTGAGTAATAGTGCATGAAAAGAACCAGAATTGGCCAAAATTGTGAGTGTTGATAACCGACACGTAAATGCACCCCGGGGTTCGTCCGTTGTGGAAATCACTCCGGGGCCCCAAAACTGAGTAATAGTCCATGAAACGGGCCAGAATCGGCCAAAACTATGAGTGTTGATGACCGACACGCAAACGCACCCCAGGGTTCGTCAATCATGGAAATCACTCCGGGACCCCAAAACATTGAGTAATAGTCCAAGAGACGGGCCAGAATCGGCCAAAACTACGAGTGTTGATGACCGACACGTAAGCGCACCTTGGGGTTCAACAACCGTGGAAATCTCTTTGGGACCCGAAAACGGTGAGTAATAGTCCACGAAACGGGCCAGAATCGGCCAAAATTGCGATTGTTGACGACGGACACGTAAACGCACCGCGGGGATCGTCAATCGTGGTAATAGCTCTTGGACACCAAAAGGGTGAGTAATAGTCCATGAAAGAGCCCAGAATCGAACGAAATTATGATTGCTGGTGACCAAAACGTAAGCGCACCCCGGGGTGCGTCAATCATGGAAATCGCTCCGAGACACCAAAACAATGAGTAATAGTCCATGAAACGGGGCAGAGTCGGCCAAAACTGCGAGTTTCGATGACCAACACATAAATGCACCCCGGGGATCGTCAATCGAGGAAATCGCTCTAGGACCCAAAAACGGTGAGTAATAGTGCATGAAAAGCACCAGAATTGGCCAAAATTGTGAGTGTTGATACCGACACGTAAACGCACCCCGGGGTTCGTCCGTTGTGGAAATCACTCCGGAGCCCCAAAACTGAGTAATAGTCCATGAAACGGGCCAGAATCGGCCAAAACTATGAGTGTTGATGAC
>NW_025294624.1:0-1010 GCF_018294505.1 Triticum aestivum | reverse complement strand
CGGCGGCGCCGTCCATGAGGGGGGCCACATCCCGGAGACGCGTGCCGCCTCTTCGGACATGCCACAACACCACCCCACATGTATGAGGGGCCGATGCGACGCTCCGGCGGCATTGCTACCCCCCCGGGCCCCGTCCCGCCTAACCTTGGAGCGGTTGACCACTAGATTTAGCCCTTTGACTTTCCACGGACGGGCTTCGAACACTGGACCTCTCCACCTGGTTGTATCAGGTCAGCATAGAGGGACACCTGGGAGGAACATCCGGGCCAAACCCACAGCTACATCCCCTCCGTGTAGACCCGACGCGTCCGTTGCCCCTCTCCAGGTGCTGGCGGCGGCTCCGTCCGTGAGGGGGGCCATGGCCCAGGGACGCGTGCCGGGCGTTCACAACTGCCACAACACTCTCAGACTTGTGAGAAGCCGCGCACGCAAGATTGGCGGCATGCTAGCCCACGGAGGCCGCCGGCCACAGTCGTAGACATGCGAAGGGCAATCCGCATAGAGGGAAGTGTTCACATACTTCTCGACCATCAAAAATTATGAAAAATTACCATCGCTCCTATAGCACATGTGACCACGTCGTGTAAAAAACTCATGATTTTATCGTGATCCGAGTATTTAATAATATTCACGCCGCACCGTTATTGCAGAACGTCTACTGCTGTGTCATCGCCATCCGTGAGGGGGCCACACCCTAGAGACGCGCAACGCCTCTTCGGACATGCCACAACACCACCCCGCATGTATGAGGGGCCGTGCGATGCTCCGGTGGCATTGCTACCTCCCAGGGCCCCCGTCCCGCCTAACCCTGGAGCGGTTGACCACGAGATCTAGCCCTTTGACTTTCCACGGAAGGGCTTTAACCAGTGGACCTCTCCACCCGGTTGTGTCAGGTCAGCACAGAGGGACACCTGGGAGCAACATCCGGGCCAAACCCACAACTACATCCCCTCCATGTAGACCCGACGCGTCCGTTTCCCCTCTCCAGGTGTCGGCGGCGCCGCCGTTCG
>NW_025294623.1:0-1010 GCF_018294505.1 Triticum aestivum | reverse complement strand
TGGCTGCAATTGGGTTCTAGCAAGAACGTTTTCTTACCTACGAATCACCACAACGTGATTTTGTCAACTTCTATTTACCCTTCATAAGGGCCCTGTTCATCGATTCCGCTCCAACTAAGGTGGGAGAGACAGACACCCGCCAGCCACCTTATGCAACTTGTGCATGTCAGTCGGTGGAACCGGTCTCACGTAAGTGTACGTGTAAGGTTGGTCCGGGCCGCTTCATCCCACAATACCGTTGAGCAAGAAAAGACTAGTAGAGGCAAGTAAGATGACAAAATCCACGCCCACAACAAAGTTGTGTTCTACTCGTGCAAAGAGAACTACGCATAGACCTAGCTCATGATGCCACTGTTGGGGAACGTTGCAGAAAATTAAAATTTTTCCTACGGTTTCACCAAGATCCATCTATGAGTTCATCTAAGCAACGAGTCTAGGGAGAGAGTTTGCATCTACATACCACTTGTAGATCGCGTGCGGAAGCTTGCAAGGTGATGATGTAGTCGTACTCGATGTGATCCAAATCACCGATGACCAGCGCCGAACGGATGGCACCTCCGCGTTCAACACACGTACTGGACGGGAGACGTCTCCTCCTTCTTGATCCAGCAAGGGGGAAGGAGAGGTTGATGAAGATCCAGCAGCACGACGGCGTGGTGGTGGATGCAGGGCGTCACAGCAGCAGGGCTTCGCCGAGACTACGAGGGAGAGACGTAACGGGGGGAGGTGGAGGCGCCAGGGGCTGGTGTGTGAAGTCCCTCCTCTCCCCCACTATATATAGGGGTGCCAGGGGGGCGCCGGCCCTAGTAGATGAGATCTACTAGGGGGGCGGCGGCCTAGGGGAGGTTTCCCTCCCCCCCAAGGCACCTAGGGGTGCCTTCCACCACTAGGACTCCTCCTAGGGGGAAACCCTAGGCGCATGGGCCTATAGGGGCTGGTGCCCTTGGCCCATGATGGCCAAGGCGCACCCCCTACAGCCCATGTGGCCCCCCGGGACAGGTGGCCCCACC
>NW_025294622.1:0-1010 GCF_018294505.1 Triticum aestivum | reverse complement strand
AGCGGGACGCCTCGGGCTCCCGGCGCGCGGCGGCGATGAGTTGGGCCCGCGCGGGCCCGATCTGGGTTCCGCGGGCCGGCGGGCGCGGGGGCGAAGTGGGGCGCGGTGGCCGGCCAGGTGGCGCTCCGCATGTGGCTGAAGAGCGGCGGTGTGGCGACGTGGCGGCTCCGGATTGGTCTGGGTGAGGTGGCGGCAGCACAGACATGTCGGCGACCGGATGGACATGTCCGGCGATGCGAGAAGAGCGGGGCTAGGGTTCATCCGCGAAAATTTCGGGGATGGCCACATATATATAGGTAGAGGGAGCTAGGAGAGTCCAAATGAGGTGCGGTTTTCGGCCACACGATCGTGATCGAACGACCGAGATGATGGAGCAGGTTTAGGTGGGTTTTGGGCCAAATTGGAAGGGTGTTGGGCTGCAACACACACGAGGCCTTTTCGGTCCCTCGGTTAACCGTTGGAGCATCAAACGAAGTCCAAATGGAACTAAACTTGACAGGCGGTCTACCGGTAGTGAACCAAGGCCGCATGACAAGTCTCGGTCCAATCCGGAAATGTTTAATCCCCACACACGAGAAGAAGGTAGAAATGACCACCGGAGGAGAACGGAACGCCGGAATGCAAAACGGACAAGGGGGAAAATGCTCAGATGCATGAGACGAACACGTATGCAAATGAAATGCACATGATGACATGATATGCAATGCATGACACGCAAGCAATGACAAGGCAACAACAGCGAATAACTGGAGGACACCTGGCACATCGGTCTCGGGGCGTTACAACTAGAGGGCAACCTGCGCAAGCATTACTCCAACACCGTGTTCACTTCCCGGACTCCGCCGAGAAGAGACCATCACGGTAACTCACACTGTTGATTCATTTTAATTAAGTTAAGGTTCAAGTTATCTACAACCGGACATTAACAAATTCCCATCTGCCCATAACCGTGGGCACGGCTTTTGAAAGTTCAAATCCCTGCAGGGGAGTCCCAACTTAGCCCATGACAA
>NW_025294621.1:0-1010 GCF_018294505.1 Triticum aestivum | reverse complement strand
GGCATATCACGTTGTGGTCTTGCGTAGGTAAGAAACGTTCTTGCTAGAAACCCATAGCAGCCACGTAAAACATGCAACAACAATTAGAGGACGTCTAACTTGTTTTTGCAGGGTATGCTATGTGATGTGATATGGCCAAGAAGAATGTGATGAATGATATGTGATGTATGAGATTGATCATGTTCTTGTAATAGGATTCACGACTTGCATGTCGATGAGTATGACAACCGGCAGGAGCCATAGGAGTTGTCTTTATTTATTGTATGACCTGCGTGTCATTGAAGAACGCCATGTAAACTACTTTACTTTATTGCTAAACGCGTTAGTCATAGAAGTAGAAGTAGTCGTTGGCGTGACAACTTCATGAAGACACGATGATGGAGATCATGATGATGGAGATCATGGTGTCGTGCCGGTGACGATGATGATCATGGAGCCCCGAAGATGAAGATCAAAAGGAGCAAAATGATATTGACCATATCATATCACTATTTGATTGCATGTGATGTTTATCATGTTTATGCATCTTGTTTGCTTAGGATGACGGTAGTAAATAAGATGATCCCTTACAAAATTTCAAGAAGTGTTCTCCCCTAACTGTGCACCGTTGCTACAGTTTGTCGCTTCTAAGCACCACGTGATGATCGGGTGTGATGGATTCTTACGTTCACATACAACGGGTGTAAGACAGTTTTACACAGCGAAAACACTTAGGGTTAACTTGACGAGCCTAGCATGTGCAGACATGGCCTCGGAACACGGAGACCGAAAGGTCGAGCATGAGTCGTATGGTAGATACGATCAACATGAAGATGTTCACCGATGATGACTAGTCCGTCTCACGTGATGATCGGACACGGCCTAGTTGACTCGGATCATGTGATCACTTAGATGACCAGAGGGATGTCTATCTAAGTGGGAGTTCATAAGATGAACTTAATTATCCTGAACATAGTCAAAAGACCTTTTGCAAATTATGTCGTAAGCTCGCGCTTTAGTTCCACTGTTTA
>NW_025294620.1:0-1010 GCF_018294505.1 Triticum aestivum | reverse complement strand
CCCCGGCCCAGCCCACCTCCTCCCTCGCCCCTTCCCTGTTCCCCCGACCCGGTCGGAACAGGGGCGCGCTGCCGCCGCACCACCTCGCCGGCGGTGAACCCCGCGAGAGGATAAGGGCGCCAGCGGCCCCCGCTCCCTCGGGCCTCCCTCCCACTCACCCCGCTCTCCCTCTCGGCCCCCGCGCCTCCCTCTTCCCTCCCCCGGATCCGCGCCGCTCTCCTCTGCCCCACGCCCGACGCGCTCGCCGCCGTTCCCGTCGTTCACGCGGCCACCGTGCCCCACTCGCCACCTCGTCGTGTCGTACGACGTCGCCGCCCTCGACTACACCCCCTCCGCCTCTCCGTCGAAGCTCGGAGCTACTACAACGACCTCTCCGAGCTCGCCTTCATCTTCGGACGCCGGCGACCCCCTTCTTCCCCGGCGACGACCTGCTGCTACTAAGCCACCCACGGGCCTTTCTTGCGCCGCGCGGTGAGCTCCTCTACCTCCTCCCCCTCTCCGTTAGCTCGCTCGCGCTCCGTAGCTGCTTCCCCGCGCGCGCCTGAACGCCACGCCGCGGAGCTCGCCGCCGGCGTGTCTCCGGTGACCAAATGGTCATGGGCGTTGGCCCGCTAGCCCGACCGCACCGAGCCGCACCCGCCTAGGTAGTTAGTTCGGCCGTTCGCGCGCTCTAGCGTAGCTTCCGTCGGGCACCCGTAGCACCTCGCCGCCGGCGAGTTCATAGCGCTCGTCTCCGGCCGTTCCAGCCCCTCCGACCACCGCCGTTGGACGCGCGACGTCGAGCCGCGTCGAACGCGCCAAGCCCCGCCCCCGCAAACCCACTGTGGGCGAAACCCGAAGCACACCCGCGCATCGCCGCCGCGTTGGAGCTCGCCGGAGCCCCTCTCCGGTGCCCTGCCGACGTGGCCGGCCGGGCCACCCCCTGGGTCACTGCCAGTGGCCCCCACGGGCCCCAGTTGACTGGGTTGACCCAGTCAACTGCTGACTGGGCAGGCCCAGTCACTGACATG
>NW_025294619.1:0-1010 GCF_018294505.1 Triticum aestivum | reverse complement strand
AGAATCGGCCAAAACTGCGAGTGTTGATGACCGACACAGAAACGCACCCCAGGGTTCGTTAATCGTGGAAGTCACTACGAGACCCCAAAATAGTGAGTGATAGTCCACGAAACGGGCCAGAATCGGCCAAGACTGTCAATGTTGATGACCTACACGTAAGCGCACCTTGTTGTTCAACAAGCATGGAAATCACTTCGGGACCCCAAAACAATGAGTAATAGTCCACGAAACGGGTCAGAATCGACAAAAACCACGAGTGTTGATGACCGACGCGTAAATGCACCCCGGGGTTCGTTAATCGTGGAAGTCACTCCGGGACCCCAAAACAGTTAGTAATAGTCCACAAAACGGCCCAGAATCGGCCAAAACTGTCAGTGTCGATGACCAACACGTAAGCGCACCTTGTTTTTCAACAAGCATGGAAATCACTTCGGGACCACAAAACGGCGAGTAATAGTCCACGAAACGGGTCAGAATCGACAAAAACCGCGAGTGTTGATGACCGACACGTTAACGCACCACAGGGTGCGTTAATCGTGGAAATCACTCCGGGCGCCCAAAACAGTGAGTATTAGTCCACGAAATGGGCCAGAATCGGCCAAAACTGCTAGTGTTGATGACCGGCACGTAATAGCACCCTAGGGTTCATTAATCATGGAAGTCACTCTGAGACCCCAAAACAGTGACTAATAGTCCACGGAACGGGCCAGAATCGGCCAAAACTGTCAATGTTGATGACCTCCACGTAAGCGCACCTTGGGGTTCAACAAGCACGGAAATCACTTTGTGACCCCAAAACGGTGATTAATAGTCCACGAAACAGGTCAGAATCGACAAAAACCGCGAGTGTTGATAACCGACACGTAAACGCACCCCAGGGTTCGTTAATCATGGAAATTACTCCGGGACCCTAAAATAGTGAGTAATAGTCCAGGAAACGGGCCGGAATCGGCCAAAACTTTGAGTGTTAATGACCGACACGTAAGTGCACCTTGGAGTTCAACATGCAT
>NW_025294618.1:0-1010 GCF_018294505.1 Triticum aestivum | reverse complement strand
TATCCTGTCAGTTATATGTCAGCAACTACATCGGTACCAAGGGCGAGGGACGAAGAGAACCATTCTCCTGCTCGTTGAACGAGGCGGACCAATAGGCAAAGTTCTCATCCATCGGTGGTTACCGGAATGTCATCAACAATAGAAACAAGGTCTTACTGACAGAATTGTACACCGAGGTGTTTGCACAAGCAGTGGATTATTACGGCTTATATCATATAGATCATAGAAAAGGTTCAAACAAACCAATGGAAGGAAAGTATGATTATCATATTAAACAGAACAATGGAAAGGAAAACGTGTTTAAACACATAATTCAGGGATATATCCTTCCCAAGGACAAGCAGAGCATGATATCCATAACAGGATATTAGGTAGAAAACTCCTCAGGTAGCGGAGAGAAATTTCATGACATTACACATACCACAGTATTTGGATAATTGAGCAGGAAACATTTAGCATTGGGCTTCAAATGTTCTTGTTGAAAATCAGAGTACCACAAACATGCTTCGAGATAGCATCGACATGGTCTTCGAGCAAAGGTCAGACTTTGGAAACATGAAGGATCCATCAGGAATAACTTGTAGAATAAGTCTTACAATTTCCTCATGGATGAATGGATAACCTTGCTGAAAAGGAATCTATAATGATGGGTCCTCCAGCCGGGGGGGGGGGGGTGCTAGGCATGACATCATGTTACCGGGTCATCAAAGGATCAACATCATAACTCTTGGAAAGTTGTCCCAACCATCATATCTGACCGAGATTCAGATCCGATTGGTGTCAGGATACCTCAGGCTTAGGATACCTGAGAAGAAAAGGTGCAACGCAAATTGACGAGATGACATTGTAAGATTCTCGGGGAAATGAACTATGAAGTGATTTCCATTAATAAGAGTCCATCATTAACCCAAGGAGAGGACAAGGAGGTGTCTGGTGAACTCAACGGCAATTCACCAAGATTCCCAAAAGATGGATTTCCACCATTAGGTGAACAAGGAGATAACATTTGT
>NW_025294617.1:0-1010 GCF_018294505.1 Triticum aestivum | reverse complement strand
CAGAAAAGTATGCAACGGGTTTGCCATCTTGTAATAACACACCTCCTAATCCAATTCCACTAGCATCACATTCAAGCTCAAAAGTCTTATTAAAATCAGGAAGTTGGAGTAAAGGAGCATGTGTCAACTTATCTTTCAATACCGTGAAGGCTTCTTCCTGTGCGGTACCCCAAACAAAAGGCACATCCTTCTTTGTAAGCTCGTTGAGAGGTGCAGCAATGGTGCTGAAATCTCTCACAAAACGCCTATAGAATCCAGCGAGGCCAAGAAAACTCCTCACTTGTGTGACCGTTTTGGGCTGCGGCCAACTCTCAATAGCTTCAATCTTGGCTTTGTCAACTTCAATTCCCTGTGGAGTAACAACATAGCCAAGAAAAGATACTCGGTCGGTGCAAAAGGTGCACTTCCCAAGGTTACCAAACAAACGTGCATCACGTAGAGCAATAAAAACAGCACGTAAATGTTCCAAATGTTCTTCCAAAGATCTCCTATAAATCAATATGTCATCAAAGTAAACTACCACAAATTGTCCAATGAAAGCACGTAAAACTTCGTTCATTAATCTCATGAAAGTACTAGGTGCATTAGTTAACCCAAAAGGCATGACTAACCACTCATATAATCCAAACTTAGTTTTAAATGCTGTTTTCCATTCATCTCCCAATTTCATACGAATTTGATGGTAGCCACTATGCAAATCAACTTTGGAGAATATTGTAGAGCCACTCAATTCATCAAGCATATCATCTAGCCTAGGAATAGGATGACGATAACGAATAGTAATATTATTAATGCCTCTACAATCAACACACATACGTGATGTACCATCCTTTTTCGGCACTAGAATAATAGGAACAGCACAAGGACTAAGGGATTCGCGTATATAACCTTTGTCGAGAAGCTCTTGTACTTGACGCATAATCTCCTTCGTCTCCTCTGGATTGGTACGGTATGGTGCACGGTTTGGCAGTGAAGCACCGGGAATTAAGTCAATCTGATGCTCAATCCCT
>NW_025294616.1:0-1010 GCF_018294505.1 Triticum aestivum | reverse complement strand
GGCATGCTTTACAGCTTAGAACCGGGGCTCCAAAAGCGTTTTGAGCACCACGGAGCATATGAGATGTTCGAAGAGCTGAAACTAGTTTTTCAAGCTCATGCCCGGGTCGAGAGATATGATGTCTCCGACAAGTTCTACAGTTGTAAGATGGAGGAAAACAGTTCTGTCAGTGAGCACATCCTGAAGATGTCTGGGTTGCACAACCGTATGACCCAGCTGAACATTAACCTCCCAGATGAGGCGGTCATTGACAGAATCCTCCAGTCGCTCCCACCAAGCTACAAGAGCTTTGTGATGAACTACAACATGCAGGGGATGGAAAAGACCATTCCTGAAGTGTTCTCGATGCTGAAGTCAGCAGAGGCTGAAATCAAGAAAGAACATCAAGTGTTGATGGTCAATAAGACCACTAAGTTCAAGAAGGACAAGGGTAAGAAGAACTTCAAGAAGGACGGCAAAGATGTTGCCGTGCCTGGTAAGCCAATTACCGGGAAGAAGTCAAAGAATTGACCTAAGCCTGAGACTGAGTGCTTTTATTGCAAGGGGAAGGGTCACTGGAAGCGGAACTGCCCCAAATACTTAGCGGATAAGAAGGCCGGCAACACCAAAGGTATATTTGATATACATGTGATTGATGTGTACCTTACCAGTACTCGTAGTAACTCCTGGGTATTTGATACCGGTGCCGTTGCTCATATTTGTAACTCACAGCAGGAGCTGCGGAATAAACGGAGACTGGCGAAGGACGAGGTGACGATGCGCGTCGGGAATGGTTCCAGAGTCGATGTGATCGCCATCGGCACGCTGCCTCTACATTTACCTACGGGATTAGTTTTGAACCTTAATAATTGTTATTTAGTGCCAAGTTTGAGCATGAACATTGTATCTGGATCTCGTTTAATACGAGATGGCTACTCATTTAAGTCTGAGAATAATGGTTGTTCGATTTATATGAGAGATATGTTTTATGGTCATGCTCCGATGGTCAATGGTTTATTCTTAATGAATCT
>NW_025294615.1:0-1010 GCF_018294505.1 Triticum aestivum | reverse complement strand
AGGTAAGTTTTCCCCCTTTTTTTCTATTTCTGTTTTTATTTAATATATCTGCAACTTTGTTGAATTAAATAAAATACCTAGGCAACTCCAAAAATCACCAAACTACTCCTGGTCCATAGTTGGATTATTTCCAACATGAAACATTTTAGTTTGGAGATATTTGAGCATTTAAATATTTTATATTATTTTAAATGCCCAAATTCAAATATTTATGATTTAAATCAAAAACCTTAGGATGGCCTAGGAAAATGTGCACCACTTTTGGCAGAGGTTCTGAACCAAGGCAAAAATGATGGGCATTTTAGAAGGGCATTTCAGGTTCATTGAAAAATTATTTTAGTAACCCTAGTTGGTTTCAGAGGGGACTGGGGGTTCTGTCATCCCCATTTCAAGTTTCTGATGAAAGAGTAAACATGATGCAACACTCTAATGCATGACTAGCTAGGGTGTGACAGCTCACCCCCACTCAAAAGAATCTCGTCCCGAGATTTGGGTTCCTTCGCGAAGAAGGCGGGATATTCAAGTCGAAGACGATCCTCCCTTTCCCAAGTTGCTTCATCCTCAGAATGGTGCGACCATTGAACCTTGAGAAACTTGATATTATGACGTCGCGTGGTACGTTCGGCTTGATCGAGGATACGAATGGGGTACTCTCGATATGTAAGATTATCTTGGAGATCAAGCGTTTCGTGGTCCACTTCACGGATAGGATCCGAGAAGCAACGCCTGAGTTGAGAAACGTGGAAGACATCGTGAACTCTGGAGAGGTGCGGAGGTAGTTCCAACTGGTAGGCAACTTCTCCTCGTTTGGCAAGAATGCAAAAAGGTCCAATGTAACGAGGAGCCAATTTGCCTTTGATACCGAAACGATGGGTTCCCTTCAGAGGGGTGACCCGAAGATAAGCCTTCTCGTCAACCTCGAAAGTCATAGCCTTATGTTTTCGGTCATATTGACTCTTTTGACGGGATTGGGCTGTTTTCAACTTTTCACGAACGATACGAACTTGTTC
>NW_025294614.1:0-1010 GCF_018294505.1 Triticum aestivum | reverse complement strand
AAAATGAAAGAAATAGAAAAAGGAGAAAGGAAAAAAATAAAATGTAAAGAAAAATGAATGAAAAGGGAAAAAATGGAGAAAGGCATAGCAGTAGCGTCTGTTCATAAGAGGCGCTATAGATAATGTAGCAGTAGCGCGTGTTTAGACCCCCACTATAGAAAGAGAAAAGGAAATAAGAAAAGAAAAGGAAAATACATAGCTATAGCAATAGCGCGTTTAGTAAAAATCGATGTCACTAACTTAGCTATAGCACTTTTTCAGAAACGCGCTACCGCTAAGTTTGACTTAACCCAAAAGCGATTTCCCCCTGGCCACCTTCTCCCCCAAATCCCTTGCCCCACTTCGCTGTCGTCTCCCCAATTCGCCATCGCCCCACTTCGCTGCCGTCTCCCCAATTCGCCATCGCCCCACTTCACCGCCATCTCCTGCTGACGTCGATGCCCCCGGAGCCACCAGAGCCGCGCGCCGTCGATGCCACCGGGGCCGCATGGCCTCATCAACGCCACCGAAGCCGCCCTCGGCGCCACCGGAGCCACCATCGACGCCCCTGCCTCCCTCGCCACAACTGCCTCCCTCGCCATCACCGGAGACACCCCTGCCTCCCTCGCCACCACTACCTCCCTCGCCACCACCGGAGCCACCATCGACGCCCCTGCCTCCCTCGCCACAACTAGTTTAATTAGGTTAATTATCTAGGTAAACTAGGTTAACTAGCTAGGTTAACTAACTAGGTTAAATAGCTAGGTTAATTATGTTCATTACGTTAACAAGCTAGGTTAACTAACTAGGTTAATTAGGTTCGTTAGGTTAACAAGCTAGGTTAACTAGGTTCGCTAGGTCAGAGGAAAATTTTATTTTAGAGCATTAGGTCAGAAGGGTTAGAGAAATGGAGTTCCTTTGCAATTTAATTGGGTTCTGTCCTAGGCAGAGAAGGGTTAGAGAAAATAATGTGTGTGTGTGTGTGTGTGTGTGTGTGTGTGTGTGTGTGTGTGTGTGTGTGTGTGTGTGTG
>NW_025294613.1:0-1010 GCF_018294505.1 Triticum aestivum | reverse complement strand
TATTGAATTTGCTTATAATCGTTCATTGCATTCTACTACTAAGATGTGCCCTTTTGAAGTTGTGTATGGTTTCCTACCTCGTGCACCTATTGATTTGTTGCCTCTTCCATCTTCGGAGAAGGTTAATTTTGATGCTAAACAACGTGCTGAATTGATTTTAAAAATGCATGAGTTAACTAAGGAAAACATTGAGCGTATGAATGCTAAATATAAACTTGCTGGAGATAAGGGTAGAAAACATGTTGTGTTTGCACCTGGAGATCTTGTTTGGTTACATTTGCGTAAGGATAGATTTCCTAATTTGCGCAAATCAAAGCTAATGCCACGTGCTGATGGTCCCTTTAAGGTGTTAGAGAAAATAAATGATAATGCATATAAACTTGAGCTGCCTGCAGATTTTGGGGTTAGTCCCACTTTTAACATTGCAGATTTGAAGCCTTATTTGGGTGAGGAAGATGAACTTCCATCGAGGACGACTTCATTTCAAGAAGGGGAGGATGATGAGGACATCAATACAATTGTTACACCCACAGCCCCTGCTGCTATACATACTGGACCAATTACTAGAGCTCGTGCACGCCAACTAAATTACCAGGTACTTTCGTTTCTTGGTAATGATTCTAATGTTCATGAGAATATGATGCTGCCTAAATTGGATACATTTGTTTTGCTCACAAATGAAGGGCCTAGCTTGGAGAAGGATGAACATTGGAGCAAGAACAAGCATGGAGATGATGGCATGCGCAAGGGGAACAAGAACGGAGTTACAAGTGATGATTTCAGGACTTTGAAGCCACCATAATGGGTGCATGAAGCCTTGGACGAAATATACAAGATGCCACTTCATAAATTTCGTCCCGAGGCTATTTTAGGTGCTGCGTCACCTTATTATTGGGCCAGGCCCATGTAACTTCGAAATACATAAGTATAGGCTATTTTTAGAGTCCGTATGTGTGGGGAAACAAGAGATAGGGTTGATTTCGGACCCCTCCACCAAGGGCCACGAAATT
>NW_025294612.1:0-1010 GCF_018294505.1 Triticum aestivum | reverse complement strand
TTCCTACTCGTTTCACCAAGATCATCTAGGAGTTCATCTAGCAACGAGTGATTAGATGCATCTACATACCTTTGTAGATCGCGCACGGAAGCGTTCAAAAGAACGGTGATGATGTAGTCGTACTCGACGTGATCCAAATCACCGATGACCAGCGCCGAACGGACGGCACCTCCGCGTTCAACACACGTACGGAACAGCCACGTCTCCTCCTTCTTGATCCAGCAAGGGAGGGAGGAGAGGTTGAGGGAGATGGCACCAGCAGCAGCACGACGGCGTGGTGTTGATGGAGCTGCAGTACTCCGGCAGAGCTTTGCTAAGCACTATGGAGGTGGAGGAGGTGTTGGGGAGGGAGAAGGAGGCAACCAAAGGCCAAGGCGTTCAGGTATGAAGTCCCTCCTCTCCCCCACTATATATAGGAGGGCCAAGGGGGGGTGGCCGGCCCTAGGACATCCAATCTCCTAGGGGGTGCGGCGGCCAAGGGGGGTTTCCCTCCCCCCCAAGGCACCTAGGAGGTGCCTTCCCCTCCTAGGACTCTTCCCCCTTCAAACCCTAGGTGCATGGGCCTATGTGGGGCTGGTGCCCTTGGCCCATTAGGCCAAGGCGCACCCCCTACAGCCCATGTGGCCCCCCGGGACAGGTGGACCCACCCGGTGGACCCCCGGGACCCTTCCGGTGGTCCCGGTACAATACCGATAACCCCGAAACTTGTCCCGATGCCCGAAACAGGACTTCCCATATATAAATCTTTACCTCCGGACCATTCCGGAACTCCTCGTGACGTCCGGGATCTCATCCGGGACTCCGAACAACATTCGGGTTACTGCATACACATATCCCTACAACCCTAGCGTAACTGAACCTTAAGTGTGTAGACCCTACGGGTTCGGGAGACAAGCAGACATGACCGAGACGACTCTCCGGTCAATAACCAACAGCGGGATCTGGATACCCATGTTGGCTCCCACATGCTCCACGATGATCTCATCGGATGAACCACGATGTCGAGGATT
>NW_025294611.1:0-1010 GCF_018294505.1 Triticum aestivum | reverse complement strand
CAAGATTTGGCGGCATGCTAGCCCCCGGAGGCCGCCGGCCACAGCCGTAGACGCGCGAAGGGCAATCCGCGTAGAGGGAATTTTTCGGATACTTCTCCATCACCAAAAATTATGAAAAAATACCATCGTTCCTATAGCACATGTGCCCACGTCGTGCAAAAAAAATCATGATTTTATCACGCTCCGAGTATTTAGTAATATTGACGCCGCATCGTTACCGCAGAAAGTCTACTACCGTGTCATCGCCGTCCGTGAGGGGGGCCACGCCCCGGAGACGCGTCCCGCCTCTTCGGACATGCCACCACACCACCCCGCATGTATGAGGGCCCGGTGCGACGCTCCGGTGGCATTGCTACCCCCCCAGTGCCCTCGTCCCGCCTTACCCTGTAGCGTTTGACCACGGGATCTACCCCTTTGACTTTGCACGGACGGGCTTTGACCAGTGGACCTCCCCCCCCCGGTTGTATTAGGTCAACCCATAGGAACACTTTGGAGCAACATCCGGGGCAGACCCACAGCAAGATCCCCTCCGTGTAGACCCCACGCGTCCGTTTCCCCCCTCCAGGTGCCGGCGGCAGCGCCGTTCGTGAGGGGGGCACACCCCGGACACGCGTGCCGGGCGTTTGCAACCGCGACAACACTTCCAGACTTGTGAGAGGCCGCCAGTGCAAGATTTGGCGGCATGCTAGCCCCCGGAGGCCGCCGGCCACAGTCGTAGACGCGCGGAGGGCAATCCGCGTGGAGGGAATTTTTCGGATACTTCTCCATCACCAAAAATTATGAAAAAATACCATCGTTCCTATAGCACATGTGCCCACGTCTTGTAAAAAATATCATGATTTTATCGCGCTCCGAGTATTTAGTAATATTGACGCCGCATCGTTACCACAGAACGTCTACTACCGTGTCATCGCCGTCCGTGAGGGGGGCCACGCCATGGAGACGCGTCCCGCCTCTTCGGACATGCCACCACACCACCCCGCATGTATGAGGGCCCGGTGCGACGCTCC
>NW_025294610.1:0-1010 GCF_018294505.1 Triticum aestivum | reverse complement strand
CTGGTTCGTGCATAATGTCCATTAGGCTTAAACTCAAGCGCACAATCTTCTAGATAGTACACGTAGTAGAGTCCGATACAGTAAACATGATATACAATGGATAACATCGCTCAGATGTTCAACCTCTTTACCGTCAGATCGGCTTCATCCAACGGCCGATATTCAAGGTTATTCACTATATAGTGGTATAAAAGAGGACGCGGAGTTTCTGCACCCGAGCTCAAATGAGCCCGGGTGAACAGTAAAATCAAAACTAAATCAAAAAAAATTCAAAAAAATCCAATTTTTTTTGGGAGAAACATTGACAAAAGTTTTAAGTGCTTGCAAAAATTCATCATGAAATCACATTTTTAGAAGGCGTGGCAAAAAAACAAAATCAGTACTCTGAAAAAGCTACTTTCAACAGCATTTTGGAGCACTGAATTTGTTTTTTTTTGCCACGCCTTACAGGAATGTGATTTCATGATGAATTTTTACAAGCACTTAGAAGTTTTGTCAATGTTTCTTCCAAAAAAAAATTTGGAATTTTTTGAATTTGTTTCAAATTTTTTTTTTGATTTTACTATTCACCGAGCTCAAATGAGCTCGGGAGCAGAAAGTCACTTTCGTATAAAAGAACATATGCCTCAGTTTCTAAGCATACTGAAGCAGTGTTGCGTCTCATACAAAATCACAGAGGGAAAGCGTACTGCTTCTTCGGTTGGTCTAGATTCATTGATAGAAAACATGCAACATGGAGTAAAATTATTAAAATTACTCCCTCCGTTTCAAAATATAAGGTGTATTAGTTTTTCCAAAAGTCAAACATGTGCACGTTTGACCAATTGTAAGAAAAAAGTACTAAAAAATATCAAATTTGTATCATTAGATCCATCACGAAAAGTATTTTTATATTTTATTTATTTTATATTGTAGATGTTGATATTTTATTTTATAATCTTGGTCAATTAAACATACATAAGTCTGACCTGTACGGAAACTGATGCACTTCATATTCTGAAACAGAGGGA
>NW_025294609.1:0-1010 GCF_018294505.1 Triticum aestivum | reverse complement strand
GTTTATGTGACCATCGTCAACACTCATAGTTTTGTTCAATTCTGACCTGCTTCGTGGACTATTACTAACCATTTTGGGGTCCCAAAGAGATTTCCATAGTTGTTGAACCCCAAGGTGTGCTTACGTGTTGGTCATCAACACTCGCAGTTTTGGCCGATTCTGGCCCGTTTCATGCACTATAACTCACCGTTTTGGGGTCACAAAGCGATTTCCATGGTTGTCGAACTCCAAGGTGCGCTTACGTGTCGGTTATCAACAACCATTGTTTGGGCCGATTCTGGCCCGTTTCTTGGACTATTACTCTATTTTGGGGTCTCGGAGTCATTTCTATGATTGACTAACCCCGGGGTGCGTTTACGTGTCGGTCATCAACACTCACATATTCGGCCGATTCAAGTCCGTTTCGTGCACTATTAGTCAGCGTTTTGGGGACCCAGAGCGATTTCCACGATTGATGAACCCCGGGGTGTGTTTATGTCTCTGTCATCAACACTCACAGTTTTGGCCAATTCTGACCTGTTTCGCGGACTATTACTCACCGTTTTGGGGTCCCGTAGCAATTTCCATAGTTGTTGAACCCCAAGATGTGCTTACGTGTTGGTCAACAACACTCGCAGTTTTGGCCGATTCTGGCCCGTTTCATGGACTATTACTCACCGTTTTCGGGTACCAAAGCGATTTCCATGGTTGTCAAACTCCAAGGTGCACTTATGTGTCGGTCGTCAACAATCACAGTTTGGGCCGATTCTGGCCCGTTTCTTGGACTATTACTCTATTTTTGGGTCTCGGAGTCATTTCCACGATTGACGAACCCCGGGGTGCGTTTACGTGTCGGTCATCAACACTCACATATTCGGCCGATTCTAATATGTTCTGTGCACTATTACTCAGCGTTTTGGGGACCCAGAGCGATTTCCACGATTGATGAACCCCGGGGTGCGTTTATGTGTCCGTCGTCAACACTCACAGTTTTGGCCAAATCTGACCTGTTTCGTGGACTATTACTCACC
>NW_025294608.1:0-1010 GCF_018294505.1 Triticum aestivum | reverse complement strand
TAATACTCCCATGAACCTCTCAAAGGGGAACATATTGTGTAGAAATACAGGACCGAGAATGAAAATCTCTTCGACTAGGTGGAGCAGGAGGTGCGTCATAATATCGAAGAAGGATGGTGGGAACACCAACTCGAAACTGACAAGGCATTGGACCACATCGTTCTGTAACCGTGGTAGATCTTCTGGATTGATTACCTTCTGAGAGATTGCATTGAGGAATGCACATAGCTTCACAATGGCTACTCGAACATTTTCCGGTAGGAGCCCCCTCAAAGCAATCGGAAGCAATTGCGTCATAATCACGTGGCAGTCGTGAGACTTCAGGTTTTGGAACTTTTTCTCCGCCATGTTTATTATTCCCTTTATATTCGACGAGAAGCCAGACGGAACCTTCATACTGCTCAGGCATTCAAAAAAATGACCTTCTCTTCTTTGGTAAGAGCGTAGCTGGCACGACCTTGAAACCATTCCGGATGCCGGTCATCTGGGTCTTTCAAAAGTTGTTGGTCCTGCCGTGCTTCCTTTGTACCATTTGTCTTCCCATACACGCCCAAGAAGCTTAGCAGGTTCACGCAAATATTCTTCGTAACATGCATCACGTCGATTGCAGAGCGGACATCTAGGACTTTCCAATATTCTAGCTCCCAAAATATAGATTTCTTCTTCCACATGGGTGCGTGCCCGTCAACTCCCCGCGGAACTGATTGTCCGCCAGGACCCTTTCCAAAGATGACTTTCAAATCCTTGACCATATCAAATATCTCAGCACCAGTACGTTCCGCAGGCTTCGGCCGGTGATCTGCCTTGCCGTTGAAATGCTTGCCTTTCTTTCTTACGTTATGATTTCGGGGAAGAAATCGACGATGACCCAGGTACACGTTCTTCTTACAATTAACCAAACGTACACTTTCAGTCTCATGTAAGCAGTGCGTGCATGCATTGTATCCCTTATTTGTCTGTCCCGAAAGGTTACTGAGAGCAGGCCAATCGTTGATGGTTACAAAAAGCAA
>NW_025294607.1:0-1010 GCF_018294505.1 Triticum aestivum | reverse complement strand
AGAAGGAGAAGAAGGAGAAGCAGGAGAAGAAGGAGAAGAAGGAGAAGAAGAAGGAGAAGAAGAACGAGAAGAAGAAGGAGGAGAAGGAGGAGGAGAAGGAGGAGAAGGAGGAGAAGAAGGAGAAGAAGGGGAAGAAGAAGAAGGAGAAGAAGAAGAAGGAGAAGAAGAAGGAGAAGAAGAAGGTGAAGAAGAAGAAGAAGAAAAAGAAGAAGAAGAAGAAGGAGAAGAAGGAGAAGAAGGAGAAGAAGGAGAAGCAGGAGAAGTGATAGAGGCGAGGGTCCCGATCTTTCGATGAGATGATAACTATCGATTTGGTGGAGACGACTTTGACAATCCGACTACAAACGTGCACGACGTTGCGCCTTAGCAATCGCTAAACCAATCTCCTGAGGTTACTGACGACGCCGGAAGCACGGTCAGCCTGACCACGAAGGTCTATTCCTGCAAGCAATCGAAGAACGAGCAAGAATATGATAAAGCAATCTGAATATTGCAAATATATATGAGGTATTGATAATGGTGGGGATCCGGAAGCGGTCTTGGTCTGGTCGTTGGACACAAACGAAGTACACGAAGTTGCAATGGCTAACTTTTAACTAAACAAATCCCAAGGAAAAGCTACTAGATGGATCTACTTATATAGGAGCAAGGGGTGGCGGCCAAGGAGGTGGGAGGACGTCCCAAGGCAGCATAAAACTAAATCTAGGTCGTACAAGGCCAATGGGCCCAAGTGGAGGTGATGTAACACCTTTGGACTTGTAGTTTGACTCGGATTCTGCTGCAGCATCAGATTGTTTCGTCCACAACTCAACGCTCCGGACGAATTTGAAGGTGATTCCAATTGGGTTGGAAAGTGCACGAAATCTAGTTTCCAACAAAAAAAGAATCACCCAATTCGGAGTCCGTATGAAAAACTTGTGTCCGTTTTGAGTCAGGTGTGTCTGTGCAGTCCGAATCTGAATCCAGAACGTGAGAGACTTGGACTCTATCTTCTCTTGGGCCAAAAGTGA
>NW_025294606.1:0-1010 GCF_018294505.1 Triticum aestivum | reverse complement strand
GTCTCCGGGGTGTGGCCCCCCTCACGGACGGCGCCGCCGCCGGCACTTGGAAGGGGGAAACGGATGCGTCGGGTCTACACGGAGGGGGTGTAGCTATGGGATTGGCCCGGATATCGCTTCCGGGTGTCCCTCTGTGCTTACCTGACACAACCGGGTGGAGAGGTCCACTGGTCAAAGCCCTTTCGTGGAAAGTCAAAGGGCTAGATCTCGTGGTCAACCGTTCTAGGGTTAGGCGGGACGGGGGGCCTTGGGGGTAGCAATGCCACCGGAGCGTCGCACCGGCCCCTCATACATGCGGGGTGGTGTTGTGGCATGTCTGAAGAGGCGCCGCGCGTCTCCGGGGTGTGGCCCCCCTCACGGACGGTGATGACATAGTAGTAGACGTTCTGCGGTAACGGTGCGGCATGAATATTATCAAATACTCGGATCGCGATAAAATCATGAGCTTTTTACACGACGTGGGAACATGTGTTATAGGAGCGATGGTAATTTTTCATAATTTTTGGTGATGGAGAAATATCCGAACAATTCCCTCTATGCGGATTGCCCTTCACATGTCTACGATTGTGGCCGGTGGCGTCCATGGGCTAGGATGCCACCAATCTTGCGTGCACGGCTTCTCACAAGTCCGAGTGTGTTGTGGCGGTTGCAATCGCCCGGCACGCGTCTCCGGGGCGTGGCCCCCCTCACGGACGGCGCCGCCGCCGGCACCTGGAGGGGGAAACAAACGCGTCTGGTCTACTCGGAGGGGATGTAGCTGTGGGTTTTCCCGGATGATGCTCCCAGGTGTCCCTCTGTGCTGACCTGATACAACCAGGTGGAGAGGTCCACTGTTAGAAGCCCATCCGTGGAAAGTCAAAGGGTTAGATCTCATGGTCAACCGCTCCAGGGTTAGGCGGGACGGGGGCCCAAGGGGGGCGGGTGGTAGCAATGCCACCAAAGCGTCGCATCGGCCCCTCATACATGTGGGGTGGTGTTGTGGCATGTCCAAAGAGGCGGCTAGCGTCTCC
>NW_025294605.1:0-1010 GCF_018294505.1 Triticum aestivum | reverse complement strand
ACTGGACTATTCCGTACGTCGCATATATCTTGAGGAAAGAGCTTCCGGAGAATGAGGAAGAGGCTCGACAGATCGTCCGTCGATCTAAAGCCTTTACCGTAATCAAAGGACAATTATACAGAGAAAGTGCGACTGGAGTAGGCCAGAAGTGCATAACGCCAGAAGAAGGTCGACTCATCCTCAATGATATTCACTCAGGGACCTGTGGTCACCATGCGTCCTCTCGGACCATCGTGGCCAAGGCATACCGAGCCGGATTTTACTGGCCCAAGGCGAATGAGATGGCAAAGGAGATAGTGGATAAGTGCGAGGGATGTCAGTTCTACTCGAACATGTCGCACAAGCCTGCGTCAGCTTTGAAGACCATCCCACTCGTCTGGCCTTTTGCGGTTTGGGGGCTGGACATGGTCGGCCCTTTGAGAACAGGACGAAGTGGCTTCACACATGTACTGGTGGCAGTCGACAAGTTCACCAAGTGGATCGAGGCTAAGCCAATCAAGAGCCTCGACACCGGTACTGCTGTTAGCTTCATCAGGGAACTAATATTCAGATATGGAGTCCCGCACAGCATCATTACGGATAATGGGTCAAACTTTGACTCAGAAGAATTCAGAACCTTCTGCAACTCCCAGGGCACACGGGTCGACTACGCATCAGTCGCCCATCCGCAGTCGAATGGACAAGCAGAGCGAGCTAATGGACTGATTCTCAAGGGACTGAAGCCGCGACTGATGCGTGATCTCAAACACGCGGCTGGAGCTTGGGTCGACGAACTTCCATCTGTACTCTGGGGACTGCGGACCACGCCCAATCGGTCGACCGGAAGAACTCCATTCTTCTTGGTCTATGGAGCTGAAGCAGTCTTGCCGAGTGACCTTCTGCATAATGCTCCTCGAGTCGAAATCTATAACGAAGCAGAAGCTGAACAAGCGCGACAGGACGCAGTCGACCTTTTGGAGGAAGAAAGGGAGATGGCTCTGATCCGCTCGACCATCTACCAACAAGATCTG
>NW_025294604.1:0-1010 GCF_018294505.1 Triticum aestivum | reverse complement strand
CTCCTCGCCGCCCCCTCGTCGCCGGCCGAAGCCCCGGCCGCAGCCCCTCTCCCCGGCGAGCCCCGCGCCTCTCCGGTGGACCTCGGCGTCCGTGCCCGACGAGCCCGATCCAGATCTGAACCGCCGCTACAGTAAACCCTAACCCCCCCTCCGATTTTTCTAAGTCCCTAGATTTTTGATCCATGTTGCTCTGTTCGAGGTCCCGTAACTTTGCAACCGTAACTCCGTTTTGGGCGTATGATATATCAAAATCTTCGTCTCGACATGTACATCATTTCATTCCATTGCATCATTTGCATTTGAGGTCATCTTGACGCCCAAAATGCTGTTAGAAGGAGGCTTCGTGAGTTAAACTGCAGATCCGTTAGTTCATCATGCACTTTTGTCATTTTTGCTATGTTTAATCCGTGCATGATATGCCTGTGCCCCTTTGGGATGTATTGTGAAGCATTTTGTCTTCTTTCCAGAGGTGCCACCCATGCATTTTTAGGATGTGTGTGTTGTCTTGTGCAAGCTTGCGAAGTAGGGTACCTGAGATTGCAGATTTCAGGGACTTAGTGATTTTCTCTAAGTCTGGGATATTTTAGTTCATGATGCTATATGTCCAGCTTGTTTCCTAATGATCCGTGCCTCTTTTAAGGATGATCAGTAAGGGAGTTTTGATATTTATGTTATGCTCTATCCATCCATGTCTTTGTTGGCATTTGTGGAGTGCTCTAGGTTGACTCAATCGAGCTCAACTTTTGCTTCGTTGTTAATCTGGGCAGATCGTGAACTTGTTTGCGATTTCGCCGATGCTACCGTTAGTGTTCCATGCATGCTATGCCTTCGTTCTTGCCATGAGTAGCTAGCACTTTGTGCCTTCTTGCTGGTGATATGCTTTCCTTGCCATGACTTGCACCGTAGTGAGTGCATCGAGCTCGTTTACATGCCTTCGTGAGTTAAATTTCAGCATGTCTCAGTTTTCACTAAGTCTGAAAACTGATTGTGTTCGAGCGATGTTCGTGAGC
>NW_025294603.1:0-1010 GCF_018294505.1 Triticum aestivum | reverse complement strand
GTCTCCGGTGCGTGGCCCCCCTCACGAACGGCGCCGCCGCCGGCACCCGGAGGGGGGAAACGGACGCGTCGAGTCTACACGGAGTGGATGTAGCTGTGGGCCTGGCCCGGATTTTGCTCCAAAGTGTTCCTATGGGCCGACCTAACACAACCGGGTGGAGAGGTCCACTGGTCAAAGCCCGTCCGTGCAAAGTCAAAGGGCTAGATCCCGTGGTCAAACGCTACAGGGTTAGGCGGGACGGGGGCCTGGGGGGGGGGTAGCAATGCCACCGGAGCGTCGTACCGGGCCCTCATACATGCGGGGTGGTGTTGTGGCATGTCCGAAGAGGCGACACGCGTCTCCGGGTTGTGGCCCCCCTCACGGACGGCAATGAAACGGTGGTAGACGTTCTGCGGTAACGATGCAGCATGAATATTATTAAATACTTGGAGCGCGATAAAATCATGAGTTTTTTACACAACGTGGGCACATGTGCTATAGGACTGATGGTAATTTTTCATAATTTTTTGTGATGGAGAAGTATCTGAACACTTCCCTCTACGCGGATTGCTCTTCGCACGTCTACGACTGTGGCCGGCGGCCTTCGTGGGGTAGCATACCGTAAAATCTTGCGTAGGCGGCCTCTCACAAGTCTGGAAGTGTTGAGGCGGTTGCAAACGCCCAGCACGCGTCTCCTGTGCGTGCCCCCCCTCACGGACGGCGTCGCCGCCGGCACCCGGAGGGGGGAAACGAACGCGTCGGGTCTACACGGAGTGGATGTAGCTGTGGGCCTGGCCCGGATGTTGCTCCCCGGTGTCCCTCTGGGCCGACCCGACACAACCGGGTGGAGAGGTCCACTGGTCAAAGCCCGTCCGTGCAAAGTCAAAGGGCTAGATCCCGTGGTCAAACGCTACAGGGTTAGGCGGGACGGGGGCCCTGGGGGGGTAGCAATGCCACCGGAGCGTCGTACCGGGCCCTCATACATGCGGGGTGGTGTTGTGGCATGTCCGAAGAGGCGGCACGCGTCTCCG
>NW_025294602.1:0-1010 GCF_018294505.1 Triticum aestivum | reverse complement strand
GCTCTTTTAAACTTTTGCTGGTCAACCAGCAAGCCCCTTGCACTCCCAGCGGGTGTCTATGGGTGTTATTCACACAAATCATTTCAGCACACATCAAATTTCCTCAAGAAATTATTGTGTTGACTTGTGCCATTTTTTACACAAGTTACCGCGATCACTCGACGGTCCTACGCGCCAACTTCATCGCTGCTCGGACTCGGTCTCCATACTGGTCCTAGCGCACCACAACACTGACTTTGTCGCCCTGTTGATTTCAAACACGTCCGGCCAACCCCTCTATGGAATTCTCTTCATCGTATCAATGATATAGACCTCGTCGGGCATGAGACAGATAAGTCCCTTTCATAATTAAACTTCACACTTCTGCGAGTTTGCTTCTTCCGAGCATCACTCGGAAGCTTCTCCTCATCTTTACCCAAATCCGACTCGATGAATTACAAATCATCCATTCAAAACTATATTTCTCATATTCCGACATGTCCGTTGTCGAAGCCTGTAGTATGCTCGGGGGCTACGCCGCACTCGGGGGCTGCATCTCATTTGGAATGACACTCTCCTAAGTGGTCGAGTACTTCATCACCAATCAGACCCTTCACTTCAACAAGAACATTCGATCCGTCACTTTGACAAATTTCATAATCACCCAGACACTCTGCGTGCCATCTTCGTTCCTACTCAAATTCAGTTGTCGCACCGGTCTTGTTGCGCCACAGCCACACTACACCGACCTTGTCGCTACATCAGCTTCAAAAGCATCTGGCTAACTCCTTCAAGGACCATTTTTGCCACTCAGCTGGACACTTAGTCCTTCACTCGGCCGCCCCGCGCGTCGCCACTCGGTTTTGCGCGTCTTCACCACTCGGCCGCCCCGCGCGTCGCCACTCGGTTGCGCACGTCTTCATCACTCGTCCGCCCCGCGCGTCTCCACTCGGTTGTGTGCGTCTTCACCACTCGGCCGTCCCGCGCATCGCCACTTGGTTCTGCATGTCTTCACCACTCGCCCGCCCCGC
>NW_025294601.1:0-1010 GCF_018294505.1 Triticum aestivum | reverse complement strand
GCTACAGTGGAGGCAGAGGGCGTGGAGGCCATCCACCATGGCCACCGGCCACGCGCTGGCCATCCCGCGGCCCTCCCTGGAGGTTAAGAGCATCGCCTCGCACTCCCCTGAAAAACCTAGCCCCATTCCCCCCCT
Organism: Triticum aestivum; assembly: GCF_018294505.1. NCBI lineage: Eukaryota > Viridiplantae > Streptophyta > Magnoliopsida > Poales > Poaceae > Triticum > Triticum aestivum. Next base: position 875 of record NW_025294601.1, on the reverse strand, counting down.
TCCTCGCGCCGTTTCCCTCTCCCACGCGCATCGCCCGAAGCTCCCCACCATGGCCACTATCGTTCGCACGCTCCCTGTCCTCCCCGCGCCGTGGGACTGAGTCTGGGAGCCCCGCCGTCGTCTGCTACGTCTTCCTCGCCCACTGAATCAAGCCGGGACCCCTGCATCGCCTACATCAACTCCTTCAAGCTCCGGCCACCGCTCATCGTCGCTTCGATCCGCCGCCGTTCGACCCGCTCCGACTGCACCAAGTTGCTCCTCGTCACCGATGTGAGCACCACATGGTTTCCCCTCTGTTCTCGCCATCGAGCTCGTCACCTAGCACTCATCCTCGCGAGTTCCGGCTCGGCCGTCTACCACGGCCGTCGGGCTCATCGCTGCCGTGTCCCCTAGCTCCCTCTTTCGATGCGTGCGTGCTACAGGAGCAGTGTAGATGCCGCCTAGTCTCTCGGTTCGTCGAATCCGAGCCCAAGGGCTCGAGCTCGATCCCGTCGAGCGCCACCGCTGTTGCCGCTCGGCCGTCAACGTCGTCGTCATTCTTGGCCACCCCGTCCAGGCCAGCGCCCTGGACTGATGCACCGTGCAGCCCCGCGCTCACCCGTTGCCGTGCCTCCGCCACACCTGGACGCGTTGGCCGTGGCCGCCATCGCCGTCCACGCGCGCGACACCGCGCCTGGCGCTGCTGACCGCCCCTCCCCTCGCGCTCATGGCCACGCCCCTGCGCGTCCTTGTCCCCATGCCCGTGCACTGCTGCTCGTTGCTTGCTTCTTGCTGCTGTAGCTGCCGCTACTGCCGATGCTCGCCGTAGCTATGCTACTACTGCTGTCGCTGTTTTGTAGATGATGCTAGCCGCCGCTGTTGCTTAGTTGCTGCTG
>NW_025294600.1:0-1010 GCF_018294505.1 Triticum aestivum | reverse complement strand
GGCGTGGGTGTGGCGGCGCGGCGTGGGGCGGCGGAGAGGAGAGGAGAGGTGTTGGTTTGATGTGTTTAGAGGGGGGGGTGCTTGGGTATTTATATTGGGGAGGGGAGGGTTTTGCTTGGGGTAGGGGACAAGAAATAGACTAGGATTAGGAAACAAAAGGAAAAGATCTAGAAATAGATACGGAATAAACGAACATAGGACAAGAGTCCTACTAAGACTAGGAAAGCAAGAAGCGGCGGCTCCCTGGTGCACGCGCGCTATGGCCTCTTGGCCGGCCGGCGGCTAGTGGCTTGGGCCTTTGGCCCAAGGAGCTGCGGATTTTTTTTTAAACGGTCTCGCGCGCAGAAAAATAAATAAAAGAAAATCTAAACGAACTCCAAAATTTAATAAAGTAAATTTTCCCCGACTCCTAAAAATGAGCCGAACAAAATGAACTTTTCTTCGGACCTAAAATAAAATTTTCAAAAACGCGCATTTTTCCCTATCCGAATAAAATGCAAATAAAACTCCGGCAAACAAAATTTGATCTATTTATTAAATCTTCATTTTTCTAAATTTGGGAAAGTCATATTATTCCCTCTCTTATATTTTTGATAACGGAAAATAATTGAAGATGAAATAAATAAATCAAATGATCCTCTTTTCAATTCGAGAAAACTCTCAAATATGAAAATAACGAAATCTCCAACTCTCTCCAAGGGTCCTTGAGTTGCGTGAAATTTCTAGGATCGACCAAAATGCAAGAAAATAAAATATGCATGATGATCTATTCCAAATTGAAAATAAATTCAAAGGGGCTTTGAATTTAATTCTTTGAAACTCCCAACTCATATTTCATATAATTTGAAGAAGTCATTTTATCTTCTCTCGTGAAAATCATTGAGTCGCATAAAGTTTCAGAATTGGGATATTTCCAAATGAAATTCAAATATTCTCAACACCCCTTGTCATTTAAATAAATGGAAGAAGTCATGTCATCTTCTCTCCGGGGTTTTGTGATGAAAAGAATT
>NW_025294599.1:0-1010 GCF_018294505.1 Triticum aestivum | reverse complement strand
CATATTTCTCATAGTTACAGGAACATGTATAAGTCATGAAGAAAGCAATAGCAGTATACTAAACGATCAAGTGCTAGGCTAACGGAATGGGTCATGTCAATCACATCATTCTTCTAATGATGTGATCCCATTAATCAAATGACAACACATGTCTATGGTTAGGAAACATAACCATCTTTGATTAATGAGCTAGTCAAGTAGAGGCATACTAGTGACTATATGTTTGTCTATGTATTCACACATGTATCATGTTTCCGGTTAATACAATTCTAGCATGAATAATAAACATTTATCATGATATGAGGAAATAAATAATAACTTTATTATTGCCTCTAGGGCATATTTCCTTCAGTCTCCCACTTGCACTAGAGTCAATAATCTAGATTACATAGTAATGATTCTAACACCCATGGAGTCTTGGTGTTGATCATGTTTTGCTCGTGAGAGAGGCTTAGTCAATGGGTCTGCAACATTTAGATCCGTATGTATTTTGGAAATCTCTATGTCTCCCACTTGGACTTGGTCCCGAATGGAATTGAAGCGTCTCTTGATGTGCTTGGTCCTCTTGTGAAATCTGGATTCCTTTGCCAAAGCAATTGCACCAGTATTGTCACAGAAGATCTTCATTGGTCCCGATGCACTAGGTATGATACCTAGATCGGTAATGAACTCCTTCATCCAGACTCCTTCATTTGCTGCTTCAGAAGCAGCTATGTACTCCGCTTCACATGTAGATCCCGCCACGACGCTTTGTTTAGAACTGCACCAACTTACAGCTCCACCGTTTAATAAAAACACGTATCCGGTTTGCGATTTAGAATCGTCCGGATCAGTGTCAAAGCTTGCATCAACGTAAACATTTACAACTAGCTCTTTGTCACCTCCATATACGAGAAACATATCCTTAGTCCTTTTCAGGTATTTCAGGATGTTCTTGACCGCTGTCCAGTGATCCACTCCTGGATTACTTTGGTACCTTCCTGCCAAGCTTATTGCTAAGCATACGTCAG
>NW_025294598.1:0-1010 GCF_018294505.1 Triticum aestivum | reverse complement strand
GTGGTGGATATATGGTGGTGGTATATGGCAGCGGTGGTGGTAGCGGTGGTAGTATATGGATATGGATATGAATCGGTGGTGGTATATGAATCGGTGGTGGTATATGGATACGGATTCGGAGCGGTGGCGGATAAGCGGTGGTGGTAGATGGCAGGGGCGATGATGATGGTGCGGCGGCGGCGTGACAACTTATGACCAGAACTCGAAACTCTAAAAGACTAGACTCTAAGACCAGCAACTAGACACGACGATGCAACCGCAAATTCAACAAAGCAAAACCCTAAAAAGATTATGCAAAGGCTCAGATTGGTTCGGATATGATGAACTAACCCTAATTTTTTTTGTGGCTTTTTCGTGGACTGTAGGTATGAAGAACAGACTCGATCTAAACTACGAAAAACTGTAAAATCTCACCGAGCAACCTGGAAATCTAATACCACTTGATAGAGGCAAAGGGGTCCCGTCTTTCGATGAGATGATGGATATCGCTTTGGTGGCAGTCGACTTTGACGATCCGACTACGAACGTGCGTGGACGTCGCGCCTTAGCAATCGCTAAACCAACTCCGAGAGGTTATTGACCACGCCGGAGCATGATCAACCTGACCACGAGGGTCTGTTTCCTGCGAGCAAACGAAGAACAAGCAAGAAACTGAGATTGCAATCTGGATATTGCGAATATAAGATGAAAGCTTTATTGATCAAGGTGGGGTTCTGTGACGCCTTTGTCTGGTCGTTGAACACAAACGAAGTACGCGAAGTTGCAGCTATGGCGAACTTTTAGTCTAAACAAAACCCAAAGTCTAAACGATGCCCTAAGGGCTGTATATATGGAGGAAGAGGGGGGGAATTTCGTGGCCCTTGGTGGAGGGGTCCGAAATCAACCCTATCTCTTGTTTCCCCACACATACGGACTCTAAAAATAGCCTATACTTATGTATTTCGAAATTACATGGGCCTGGCCCAATAATAAGGTGACGCAGCACCTAAAATAGCCTCGGGACGAAATTA
>NW_025294597.1:0-1010 GCF_018294505.1 Triticum aestivum | reverse complement strand
GATGATGTGACCACTCCTAGTATCTCCTACACACAGCTTCGTCGGATCGACCCGAGCCTGAGCCAGCGCACGAGCCAGCTAGTGACTAGTACACAGTCCCTCTTTCAGGAGCAACAATCTGTAAGTATTTTCCCTCTTATCTTCATTTCTCACTTCATTTTCCGCATTTAGTAGTTTTATGAGTTCCATCATGTCATACCGTAGGCCTACATGGAGTACACACGCCAGGAGACCATGGCGTGGCATCAGAGGCTTTATGAACACCAAGCGCAGAGGGATAGCCAGATGCAGCAGGCTTTTCAGGATATGGCGGCCGGCAGGTGTCCTCAGTTCCCTCCAGCACAATGCCCTCCAGCACAACCAGTGCTGATGAGCTTTGAGGAGTTTGTGGCACAGAACGCTGCCCCCTCGCCGGTTAGTTCATCCCCAATCTATTCACCCAAAGCATGTCATGCCTTTCAACACAGTCATATATCCCGTGCATATGTCTTTTCAACATCCAGGGAACAGGTGGATCTACCGTTGGCAGTGGTCTTCGCAGCACTCCAGAGACACGGAGCCCGACCACTCCGATCCACGGAGGCGGAGGCGGAGGTGGAGGCAGAGGCGGTCTTGGCGGTAGCGCTGCCGCTAGCAGTGACGACCTGGGCTTTGGCCGTCTTGGCGGTGACGACCTCCGCGGTGCTCGATGATCCTTGTGTGGTGATGATGCTTGAGATGACTTGTGTGTGGTGATGATCATTTAGATGACTTGTGTGCTTCTCTATATGCTTATGCTTATGTTGGTTGTGATGATGTTCATTTAGAGACTTGTGTGTGATGATGCTTATGCATATATTGTTGTGATGGTGCCGGATGATATCCCGTTGTGTTTTATATGTCTATCCCATCATATATATCTGCTGATATGTGCTGCTATTTGAATTGAATTGATCTGAAAACAAACAGAAAAAAGAAAAAAAAGCAAAAGCAAACTATGCCGACGGCTAGGCCATCGGCATAGGGCTAGC
>NW_025294596.1:0-1010 GCF_018294505.1 Triticum aestivum | reverse complement strand
TATCCAATTTAGGCAGCATCATATTCTCATGAACATTAGAATCATTACCAAGAAACGAAAGTACCTGGTAATTTAGTTGGCGTGCACGAGCTCTAGTAATTGGTCCAGTATGTATAGCAGCAGGGGCTGTGGGTGTAACAATTGTATTGATGTCCTCATCATCCTCCCCTTCTTGAAATGAAGTCGTCCTCGACGGAAGTTCATCTTCCTCACCCAAATAAGGCTTCAAATCTGCAATGTTAAAAGTGGGACTAACCCCAAAATCTGCAGGCAGCTCAAGTTTATATGCATTATCATTTATTTTCTCTAACACCTTAAAGGGACCATCAGCACATGGCATTAGCTTTGATTTGCGCAAATCAGGAAATCTATCCTTACGCAAATGTAACCAAACAAGATCTCCAGGTGCAAACACAACATGTTTTCTACCCTTATCTCCAGCAAGTTTATATTTAGCAGTCATACCCTCAATGTTTTCCTTAGTTAACTCATGCATTTTTAAAATCAATTCAGCACGTTGTTTAGCATCAAAATGAACCTTCTCCGAAGATGGAAGAGGCAACAAATCAATAGGTGCATGAGGTAGGAAACCATACACAACTTCAAAAGGGCACATCTTAGTAGTAGAATGCAATGAACGATTATAAGCAAATTCAATATGAGGCAAGCATTCCTCCCACATTTTCTTATTATTCTTCAAAACAGCCCTAAGCATAGTAGACAACGTTCTATTGACTACTTCAGTTTGTCCATCAGTTTGGGGGTGACAAGTAGTACTAAAAAGCAGTTTAGTCCCCAACTTAGCCCATAAACATCTCCAAAAGTGGCTAAGAAATTTAGTATCACGATCTGAAACAATAGTATTTGGCACACCATGCAAGCGAATAATTTCACGAAAGAACAAATCAGCAACATTAACAGCATCATCACTTTTATGACATGGTATAAAGTGTGCCATTTTCGAGAATCTATCCACGACAACAAATATGCTATCCCTCCCCTTCTTTGTT
>NW_025294595.1:0-1010 GCF_018294505.1 Triticum aestivum | reverse complement strand
AATCGTGTATTTCGAGAAAGTGCAAATGGCCTGTAATTTTTTAGGAAAAAAATAAATGGGCCACATCGACACTACATTATTTGTTCACCCAGCCCAGCTAATGGACTGTAATTCAAAAAAAGATCAAATTGACTGTAAATTCTTCCCCGCAAAAAAAGACTGTAAATTCTGAAAAAATGGGTTGAATACATGCCACATTTTTGGAGGCTGAAATGTGGGCCAATAGGTCGAAGCCAACGCAAGTCGTTGTCAACTTAGTCAACAAATGATTCTCACATCGTTAGCCGTTGGATTTACATCCAACGACCGGCACCCATCTTCAATCTCTCGTCTTCTCCCTCCAGCGTTGCCAGGACCACCTCCCGCCTCCTGCTGCTAGCAGCTCTGCTTAGCATGCTTCGCTGTGAAGCACTACTCCACTGTTGGCCAGGCCATCCCTCCACCCCTCCACCCCTCCTGTTCTTCTCCACCGACTGCCGAACCACTCCGCACCAGAACCAGTTAACCCTCATACACCTCTCCGTCTGCGACACTACTCCCGCGTCTTCCCATCTCCGGCTCGTTACTGTCTGGGGCCTCGCCGTTGTCCACCACCTTGGACGCGCTCGGTGCGGCGTGGTCAACATGGTCAATGAATGACACCAACGGAAGTAGACTGTGCGTGGAGAGGCTGACAGCTGGGTCCATGGCCGCACACAAGGAAATGCCTCCTTATTACGTGCAAAATAATGATTCCTCCACCTAAGATCTGGGACCCACCAGAAGGGCCTCTGTATTTCATGAAAAAAACATGCCCCCCACTGACAGGTCGGACCCACCAGCTATCTTCGCATGCAAGGAGGTGCCTCCTTATTACGCACAAAAAAATGAATACTCCCCCTGCCAGCTGGAACCCAACATAGTGGGAGGCTGACTTGTGGGCCTTCCAAGTTGACGGGGACGGAGGGCTTTGTCAACTTAGTAAATATGAACGATTCGAGCTCCATTTACCGTACGATGTTCATCCAACG
>NW_025294594.1:0-1010 GCF_018294505.1 Triticum aestivum | reverse complement strand
ACCGGATACCATCAGAACTCCGAAGTTAAGCGTTCTTGGGCGAGAGTAGTACTAGGATGGGTGACCTCCTGGGAAGTCCTCGTGTTGCGTTCCCTTTTTAATTTTTTGCACCGCGTGCAAAACAAAACGCACGAGCGCGACGTATGTTTAGCACGTTTTATTATTTTGCACGTTTACGGTAAGTTTTAGCTCGCTGCTCATTATTCACGCGTCTAGCGGCGGCAAGCGTGTTCTGAAAGGGGTCGAAACCATGGTAAATAGGCACTGGTGCAGTTGAACCGTGGTAAAACTCGTCTCCGTAGTTGAGCGGGAACGGCCAAAGGAATGTGCAATCGTGTGTGTAGTGGAGCTGGGAGGGGCAAGCATAAGGGACGAAGACGGGGGTAACATGTCGGATGCGATCATACCAGCACTAAAGCACCGGATCCCATCAGAACTTTGAAGTTAAGCGTGCTTGGGCGAGAGTAGTACTAGGATGGGTGACCTCCTGGGAAGTCCTCGTGTTGCGTTCCCTTTTTAAGTTTTTTGCACCGCGTGCAAAACAAAACGCACGAGCGCGACGTATGTTTAGCACGTTTTATTATTTTGCACGTTTACGGTAAGTTTTAGCTCGCTGCTCATTATTCACGCGTCTAGCGGCGGCAAGCGTGTTCTGAAAGGGGTCGAAACCATGGTAAATAGGCACTGGTGCAGTTGAACCGTGGTAAAACTCGTCTCCGTAGTTGAGCGGGAGCGGCCAAAGGAATGTGCAATCGTGTGTGTAGTGGAGCTGGGAGGGGCAAGCATAAGGGACGAAGACGGGGGTAACATGTCGGATGCGATCATACCATCACTAAAGCACCGGATCCCATCAGAACTCCGAAGTTAAGCGTGCTTGGGCGAGAGTAGTACTAGGATGGGTGACCTCCTGGGAAGTCCTCGTGTTGCGTTCCCTTTTTATTTTTTTGCACCGCGTGCAAAACAAAACGCACGAGCGCGACGTATGTTTAGCACGTTTTATTATTTTGCAC
>NW_025294593.1:0-1010 GCF_018294505.1 Triticum aestivum | reverse complement strand
CACAGTCTAGCCTAGGACCAGCACAGTACCGTCGTTGAGCGTTTATTCAACTTTGCATCTCTGAATTGATTATTGCTGACCCTTTTTGCTACCATATTATAAGCCTTCCCAGCTCCACATACATCTACGTCGTGCGTTTGACTCTCCCTGGTAATCGCTCTATCCAAGCTTTGAGAGTTTTTGACTACAACGGTTGCCGATCACCGCCTGCTGCTGGGTAAGAACTGGTAAGAATTTGAGATTTGCTTGACGGATTTGTGACACCCACCACCACCACTTGTTCGTAGTCTGTAGGATCATATTCTTGTGTGTTTCTATTGTTGCTAACCATGCCAGGATCACAAGCCGACGAGATTGACTGGGAGAATTTATCGAACAAGGAGCTTCATGATAAGTTTCAGCAAATGATGACTGAACAGGTGCAAGATGTGCTGAACAATTTTGAAGAGGCCATGGAGAAGATCATTGGCTTTGAGAAGACGTTCGAAACAAAGCTCGATAACAAGTTTAATGAATTGCTCGCGCGTCTTCCTCCACCACCACCACCCGCTGCAGCTAACGCACCTCTCCAACAACAACAACAACAACGACTACCTCCACGTCGCGAAGCAGACCTCCGCCGAGCAAGCCGTGTTCCTCTTGCGTTTGGCCAAACTGTTGGTGCTGCTGTTGATACTTCTGTGGCTCCTGCTGCTGATGCGGAGGAGGATGATTATGTGGGAGACTATGAGGATGAGGTTGATCAAAATCAACACTACGTGCAGCCACCTGTACCACCACCAGCAGGTCGACCTCAGGTATATATTCGTAATGGTAGGCCTGCACCACCACCTCAGGTACGAGATGATGTCCATATTCCTAAACTGAAATTGAATATTCCACCATTTGAGGGTAGATATGTTCCTGATATATATCTTACTTGGGAGTTAGAAACTGAACAACGATTTACATGTTTACAATATCCTGAGGAGAGACGAGTTGCTGCTGCCGTTTGTGCTTTCACTAGTTTT
>NW_025294592.1:0-1010 GCF_018294505.1 Triticum aestivum | reverse complement strand
ATTCATGGGCCACCTGCCTAGTGATCTATTCTGGTATCAGACGCAATACTTATTCTCGTTGCTCTGAACCCCTTTCACCTTCTGATTAGGCCATTGAACGATTGCCTGCCCATTGAAAACTTATCGTGGTACCTTCTTACTTTACTCTTGATATGTTCTTAAGTGTCTATTCGAGAGTTGCTTTCTACCACATTTCTTGAGTTATCTGCCGGATAGTCAACCTTGTAAGGTCCGTTCTTCCGAAGTTACCCCTTGTCCTTTCGTAAGTACAATGAAGTTTCCGAAGAAAGGATGATGACTTCATCATGATGACCCGAAGCAGAGGAATGAAGACATCAACGTAGTGGATCAACCTCTTGCAGAAGAGCAACCAAGGCCAAGAAGATTCGTTAAAATTCGTAACCAGACCTCTCCCCCTTATTCCACCTCTTAAATCTCGGGACGAGATTTATTGTAGTGGAGGAGAATTGTGACGCCCGGGTAATTAAGCTACAGTAATTTCCTGCTAATGATGCCACATCATCATGATTACTATTGTTAACTCGAGTTGGTTCGAATCCGGTCCAAATTCAAAGTCAAGTCAAACCCAAAAGTTTTCAAATACCTAAAATAAAATGTTTGTCATGTGGCAAACTGTCATTTGTTAATATTGGTGGTGAACCAATTTTTTTGCAAGTTGGTTAATGCCCTAATCTAAAGAAAGCAGAAAAGGTTAAGTAAAAAAAACCACCTCCCCCAGTGGGCCTCGTGGCCCAGCTGGCCATTCAGCCGGTCGGCCAGGATAGCCCACACGGCCCACCCCACACCCCCAGCCTACACCTAACCCCTTCCCCCGTGACCTAACTGCCGCACCCCACACCCCCAACGATCCCCCACCCACCACTCGCTCCCGTCCCCACGACCCGATCTGGATTGGGGGCGCTCGTTCCCCCCAGATCTCGACGACCGCACCCCGCCACCCCGCCCTGGAGCCGCCCCGATGTCATTGCTCATCGCCTCCCCGACCCTGT
>NW_025294591.1:0-1010 GCF_018294505.1 Triticum aestivum | reverse complement strand
GTACTTCGGATCAAGTTACTGCTGAACTTCGTAGGTCCACAAGGACACGTTCCGCACCAGAGTGGTACGGCAACCCTGTCCTGGAAATCATGTTGTTAGACAACAATGAACCTTCGAACTATGAAGAAGCAATGGTGGGCCCGGATTCCAACAAATGGCTTGAAGCCATGAAATCCGAGATAGAATCCATGTATGAAAACAAAGTATGGACTTTGACAGACTTGCCCGATGATCGGCGAGCGATAGAAAACAAATGGATCTTTAAGAAGAAGACGGACGCGGATGGTAATGTTACCATCTATAAAGCTCGACTTGTCGCTAAGGGTTATCGACAGGTTCAAGGGATTGACTACGACGAGACGTTCTCTCCCGTAGCGAAGCTAAAGTCCGTCCGAATCATGTTAGCAATTGCCGCATACTATGATTATGAGATATGGCAGATGGACGTCAAAACAGCATTCCTTAACGGGCATCTTAAGGAAGAACTGTATATGATGCAGCCGGAAGGTTTTGTCGATCCTCGGAACGCTAACAAATTATGCAAGCTCCAGCGATCCATTTATGGACTGGTGCAAGCATCTCGGAGTTGGAACATTCGCTTTGATGAGATGATCAAAGCGTTTGGGTTTATGCAGACTTATGGAGAAGCCTGCGTTTACAAGAAAGTGAGTGTGAGCTCTGTAGCATTTCTCATATTATATGTAGATGACATACTCCTGATGGGAAATAATATAGAATTTCTGGACAGCATTAAGGCCTACTTGAATAAGTGTTTTTCAATGAAGGACCTTGGAGAAGCTGCTTATATATTAGGCATCAAGATCTATAGAGATAGATCGAGACGCCTCATAGGTCTTTCACAAAGCACATACCTTGATAAGATTTTGAAGAGATTCAGAATGGATCAGTCCAAGAAGGGGTTCTTGCCTATGTTACAAGGTATGAGACTGAGCTCAGCTCAGTCACCGACCACGGCAAAAGATAAAGAAGAGATGAGTGTCATCCCCTAT
>NW_025294590.1:0-1010 GCF_018294505.1 Triticum aestivum | reverse complement strand
CAAGATGAGGGAAGCTGCCGACCTTGAAATAGAATCAATATGAAGATCATGTGTCTCAAAAATCTTGTTTGCACTTGGTAGTGAACTACTTATTTACAACAATTTTTCTTTTCTGGTGTACATGAGATATTGGGTATCGATTGCTAGCTAACTACACAACACTAACATATGTGAGCCGCTAGATAGAATTAAATGCGAACAAGATCTGTAGGTAATTACATCTATAATAATTTGGTGGAAAAAATCAAGCCATAATGATCCCATTGACATGTTAAAACTTGCATCAAAATTCGAACATAGTACAAATATCACTTTGAAAATGAACATCATAAATCCAGAAAATACATTGATCCAATAGATAACTCAAAACACAGAGAATCGCTCACTACTATTATTAATGAGTAAAGGTAAGAAGAAACTCATTTGCACACTCCGCAAATATAAGAAAACTAATGCAAAAGGGCACTATACAAGACATATATACCAATATTGTATTGACCGATCACAATAATAGAGCAATCAGTCTTGGTTTGAGGTGTTTGGTCAGAAGCAGCAGAGCTGGACTGGAGGACGACACAACATCCAGGGCAGTGGCTAGTTCATCTGCTCAGGCAGAAGGTCAAGGTGCACCTGACGTAGTTGACTGACGTAGTTCGGTCAGACCTGCATATATATGTCCAATTTTCAAACATCTCCAGAGCAAAACAAACAAAATGAAAGTCCGTACTTCTGAAATCATCATGTTGCAAAAAGAATAGTGAAATATAATAGCAGATGGTAACACATAGAAGAATGTTTATTACCTCTTGTCTCATGTCCTTGCTGACGACTTTGCCATTTCAAAAATCTTCCTCCACCCTTCCATTAGACCGTACTTCTGAAATCATTATGCTGCAAAAAGAAACACCAAGTTCAGCAAGCCAAAAGTTAATTTCTTCTACTTTACCAAACTATAAATTCGTAAGTTAGGTCTCAAAAGTTCAGTGAGCCAAAAGTTTATTCCAGTAAAA
>NW_025294589.1:0-1010 GCF_018294505.1 Triticum aestivum | reverse complement strand
AGGCATAGCAAGGTAGGAACAACACATACATATGGCTCAATCAACTCCTACACATGCTAGTGGGTTTCATCTAGTTACTGTGGCAATGACAGGTCATGCAGAGGAAATGGGTTCAACTACCGTAGCACACAGCAGTTTGAATCGCGTTGTCTTAATGCAGTAAAATAGAGCAGGAGCGAGAACATGGGATTGTATCGATATGATCAAATGGTTGGTTGCTTGCCTGATGATTCGTTGCACGGATACGATTCCTCGTTAGGGTAATCACGGTACTCCTCGGGGACAGACCCTGTCGCAAAGGATAACGATACACAGGCATCACCAAACAATGTGCAACAATATGATGCATGCATGAAACATGGCAATATGAGTGTGTTGGGCTAATGCAACTAAAGCCAGTAGGGTTTTGAGCAAATTTGAATCAAAGATTCAAATTCCAAATTCAAATATGGCCTTTTAAAGTGCCTTTTCTTATTCTGATTAAAACATCAATTTAACTTGTTTGATCATGCATGAAAATAGTACAGATGGATAGATTGGATTTTTCTGATCATTTTTCATATATAATTTGTCCAGTTTGGAGTTACAGAATAAAAGTTATGAATTTTTGAAGTTTAAATAATATTCTGGAATTTCCTGATTTAATTTAAATCCAGAAATTCAATTACTGCGTCAGCCTGACATCACAGTGACATCAGCAGGTCAACAGGGCTGGCTCGGGTCAAACCTGATGTGTGGGGTCCACACGTCAGTGTCACAGGGGCTAATCCCGCGTTGACCCCGGGCTGGTTAGCTTTGACTAAGCCCTGGGGCCCACTTGTCAGCGTCAGTAGGTGGTGGGTTAGTGGCTAATTAACTAGGCCACGTCAGCTCGCCGGAGTTCTGGCCGGCGGCGACCAACAGTGCGGCGGCGATAGTGGTTTTGGTCGTTTCGGCCACCAAATGGAACGCGGCGACCACCGGAGTGAAGCTGAGGACGACCCGCGGCTCTTGGCGGAGTCAGTTGGGGT
>NW_025294588.1:0-1010 GCF_018294505.1 Triticum aestivum | reverse complement strand
GAGGACATTTCGGTAGCCATCGATGGATGAGAACTTGCCTATTGGTCCGCCTCGTTTCAACGAGCAGGAAAATAGTTCTCTTCGTCCCTCGCCCTTGGTACCAACGTGTTGCCGACATAACTGACAGGGTACTCTCTGACATGCCTTGCTATCATGACCGTGCAAGATGTCACTGCTCCTACAAAAAAAACCACATGGTGGGCCCATAACCCACAGTTCCATAGGATCGGAACCTGACTCTCTTGTACACCCCCTGTTCCCAAGGTTATTTCTCACGTTTGGCTTCGTATGTAATTCACGTGCCACCTTTCGTCAGATCATCAATTTTGGTATCAGACACAATACTTATTCCCGTTGCTTTGAACCCTACAGGCATCGAGCGATTGCCTGCCCGCTCGAAACTTCCCCACGATACCTCCTTACTTTGCTCTCGATATTGTCTTAAATTTCCATTCGAGCATTACTTTCTGCCACCTTCCCCGATGTTATCAACCAGATAGTCAACCATTCAGAGGTCTGTTATTCCGAAGTTACCCCTTGTCCTTCGTAAGCACGATGGAGTTCCCGAAGAAAGGATGCCAGCTTCATCATGATTACCTTAAGCATCAAAAATGAAGACCTCAACGTAATGGATCGACCTCTTCGGGAAGAGCAACCAAGACCGAGAAGAATCGTTAGAATTTCGTAACCAGGACTTTCCCCCTTACACCCCTCTTAAATCTCGGGACGAGATTTCTTGTAGTGGAGGAGAATTGTGACGCCCGGATAATTAGGCTACAGTAATTCCCTGCTAATGGGGCCACATCACCACGATCACTGTTGTTATTCTCCCGATGATTCAATCCCGTTCAAATTCAAAATTCAAAATCAAGGCAAACGATAAAAGTTTTCAAACATTAAAACTAAAATGTTCAAATTGGAACAAATAAATCCTAAGTAATAATGGAGGAGAAACCACACTTTTATAAAATGTGTAAATACTCTAAAATGAGCAAAACAGCAGCTAAAAC
>NW_025294587.1:0-1010 GCF_018294505.1 Triticum aestivum | reverse complement strand
TTTGTTGTTGTTGTTGTTGTTGTTGTTGTTGTTGTTGTTGTTGTTGTTGTTGTTGTTGTTCTTTTTCCACATTTATCTCTTTCTTTATTCTCTGTGATTTTCTTTTTACTTATTTTACTTATTCCATTAGAACATAACATTACACATGACTTTTTCAAACACACAATGTACACATTTTCTTTATTTTTTTTGCGGGAAACAATGTACACATTTTCAATAAACGATGTATATTTTTTAACACAATGAACTTTATTTCGTATATGATGAGGATTTTCTCAAATATAGGATAACAAATTTCAAGTGTATTTTATGTTTTACGTCATAAATGATTATTTTCCAAAATTATGTGAATATATTTTTAAATGTGAGAATACTTTAAAAACTACAGGGACATATTCTGAAATATATATAAATCTTTGTAAATACATGAAATTTCTTTTTGAGTACAAGATTTTTTTTATGAACTAAATGAATTTTTTTAAATAGGTAAATCCTATTTGAAAGTACAAGAACATTTTATTTAGAATATTCAAACAATTTTCAGATGTATTAGAGATTTTGAAACGAGTAAGCACTTTTTTAACACGAACTATTTCTGTCGGATATCGCAGAGACCGTCGTACGGCGCCGTAGCACACTGTCCGCGGCCTTCAGTGCTGCTGCGATGGAGCATCATCGGGTGGCGTGGTGCAGCAATGGAGCAACGTCGGGGTCGTCGGTGCTGCGATGGAGTATTACCGAGCGGCAAGGTGCAGCGACGCGAGCTGCAATGGACCAACGACGGTGCAGCGACGAAGCATCATGGGGCGTGCTGCACTAATCCATTTTATGTACGGATTGCTGTACTAATCCATTTTATGTACGGATTGCTTAGGACACGTACGTATGACCGGTCAAGGAAACTGAATCCCGGGCGGGCTCGCTGTCGATCCATCTATATAAGCTAGGTACGTACCCAGGCAAGGCAAGCAGCTAGCGAGTTCAGGGTTACACGTACATACCTAGCTACT
>NW_025294586.1:0-1010 GCF_018294505.1 Triticum aestivum | reverse complement strand
CGGATGGAACCTGAATAGGCGATAAACCTGGACTAGAGGCTTAAGTGTTTAGGTAGGTCGTGGTCTACACCCACGTCGGCTTTCGCTTGAAGTCTGCCGAGCACATGTCGTGTGCAGACGCTAAGTGGTGGAAACATGTATGAAGAAGTACACCCCTGCAGGGTTAACATGATCTATTCGAATAGCCGCGTCCGCGGTAAAGGACTACTTGGTTGCCTATACAGTTCATAGACAAGTAAATGGAAACTACTAAAAGCCTCAAGATAAGTGTGAGTGCCGAGGATGGCTCTTCCGTAGGAAGACGGAGGTGGATCCTCGGTAGTGTATTGAAGTGGTGAATAGTGGACTCGTGTGCGCAAAACTATTTCAAACTGGAGTATCGTAGGATAGTCTAGCCAAGAGTCAAAGCTGGCTTGCTGCAATAACTCCACCAACCCTTCTTGATACTATGCATGTATGTAGGATCTGATGTAAGTCTTGCTGAGTACCTTTCTACTCATGTTGCTATACTCTACATTTTACAGAAGACGCTGCAACCCCTTCTGATGGGTTCTATGTAGACGTTGACATCAACGAGTAGGCTAAAAGACCCAGGTGGTGACCCTGAGCTTGTGAAGGACCACATAGTATAGCCAGGCTTTCCAAGCCTCTTTTATTTTACTAGTTGTCTGTACTCAGACAAGTTACTTCCGCTGTTGGCTTGTATGATTGTATGACTTGTATGTTGGGTCGTGAGACCCGTATCTTTGTGTGTATGTTATGTATGGCTCACTGAGCCTTAAATAAAGTACTTGTGTCGTAGAGTCATGTTGTGATGCTTCGTTGTATTTGCACATATCGAGCATATTGTGTGTATGATTGAAATGCTTGGTATGTGTGGGATCTGACTATCTAGTTGTTTATCTTTAGTAGCCTCTCTTACCGGGAAATGTCTCCTAGTGTTACCGCTGAGCCATGGTAGCTTGCTACTGCTCTGGAACACTTAGGCTGGCCGGCATGTGTCCTTCTTC
>NW_025294585.1:0-1010 GCF_018294505.1 Triticum aestivum | reverse complement strand
TACTTCAGACTTTGGTGATCAGTGAATATTTCGCAACGATTACCGAGGAGGTAATGTCGCCAGGTCTTAAGTGCATAGACTACGGCTGCAAGCTCTAGATCATGAGTAGGATAATTCTCCTCATGTGGGTGCAATTGCCGTGAAGCGTAAGCAATTACGTGTCGATCTTGCATGAGAATGCAACCTAGTCCTTGTCGCGAGGCGTCGCAGTAGATAACAAAGTCCTTGGAGAAGTCTGGCGGTACCAGCACGGGAGCAGAGGTCAGGCGTCTTTTCAGTTCCTGAAAGCTGTGCTCACATTGTGGAGTCCATTCGAACTTTTTATCTTTCTTGAGGAGTTCGGTTAGAGGTTTAGCAACTTTGGAGAAGTTCTCGACAAAGCGACGGCAATAGCTCGCTAAGCCCAGAAAACTCCGAACTTGCTTGACCGATTCAGGTGGAGTCCAATCAAGGACGGCTTGAACTCGCTCAGGGTTAACAGCAATACCTTTACGAGATATTACATGACCCAGGTAGGTCACTTCTGACAACCAGAATTCACATTTAGAGAATTTGGCATAAAGGCGGTGCTCTCGAAGTTTCTTCAACACTAGCCTTAGATGTTCGGCATGTTCTTCCTCGTTCTTGGAGTAGATGAGTATATCATCGAGGTAAACTACGACGAATTTATCCAAATACTCCATGAAGATTGAGTTCATTAACCGAGAAAAGGTGGCTGGAGCGTTGGTTAAACCGAAGGACATGACGGTGTACTCGTATTGGCCATAACGAGTAACAAAGGCCGTTTTAGGAATGTCCCCGTTTCTGATTTTGATTTGATGGTAGCCCAACCTCAAATCCATCTTGGAGAAGACTGAGGATCCAGCGAGCTGATCATACAGGTCGTTGATCCTGGGAAGCGGGTATTTGTTCTTGATTGTGACCAAATTGACCGGTCGGTAATCTACAACCATCCGGTCCGTACCATCCTTCTTCTTGACGAATAGGACGGGGCAAGCCCACGGAGATGA
>NW_025294584.1:0-1010 GCF_018294505.1 Triticum aestivum | reverse complement strand
ATGATTCAGGAAGCAGAAGAGCAAGTTCGTATCGTTCGTGAAAAGTTGAAAACAGCCCAATCTCGTCAAAAGAGTCAATATGACCGAAAACATAAGGCTATGACTTTCGAGGTTGACGAGAAGGCTTATCTTCGGGTCACCCCTCTGAAGGGAACCCATCGTTTCGGTATCAAAGGCAAATTGGCTCCTCGTTACATTGGACCTTTTCGCATCCTTGCCAAACGAGGAGAAGTTGCCTACCAGTTGGAACTACCTCCGCACCTCTCCAGAGTTCACGATGTCTTCCACGTTTCTCAACTCAGGCGTTGCTTCTCGGATCCTATCCGTGAAGTGGACCACGAAACGCTTGATCTTCAAGATGATCTTACATATCGAGAGTACCCCATTCGTATCCTCGATCAAGCCGAACGTACCACCCGGCGTCATAATATCAAATTTCTCAAAGTTCAATGGTCGCACCATTCTGAGGATGAAGCAACCTGGGAAAGGGAGGATCGTCTTCGACTCGAGTATCCCGCCTTCTTCCCGGAGGAACCCAAATCTCGGGACGAGATTCTTTTGAGTGGGGGTGAGTTGTCACACCCTAGCTAGTCATGCATTAGAGTGTTGCATCATGTTTACTCTTTCATCAGAAACTTGAAATGGGGATCTGTGAAACCCTCAGAACCATTTTGAAAGTGACCCAAATAAAAATTTCTCCAAAAGGATCCAAGAAAATGCTCATGTTGCTCTCTGAAAATATTGGACAGAGATAAAAGTCAAACCAATATTTTTAGTGGCTCATGGACATTTATTTTGGGCATTTGGAATTAATGCATAAATATTTGCATTGGAAATATATTAATTATATATATTAATATATGCCCAAATATTATGCCAATTATAAAAGAGCTCTGGAATAATATAAATAGCTCCTGCAAAAATTGGCATAAGTTAAATAAATGATTTAATATATTATTTAAATCAAAACAAATGTCAGAAATTAAAAAAACAGAAAAATATATAACAGG
>NW_025294583.1:0-1010 GCF_018294505.1 Triticum aestivum | reverse complement strand
TTTGGAGAACCATCACTGTCTTATCTGGAAGATCAACTCCCACTCGATTCAAATGATTGTTGTACTCAGACAATCTGAGCACAAGCTCAACAATTGAGCTTTTCTCCTTAGTTTGCAGGTTAAGAAAGTCATCGGAGGTCTTATACCTCTTGACATGGGCACGAGCCTGAAATCCCAATTTCAGCCCTCAAAACATCTCATATGTTTCGCGATGTTTCAAAAACGTCTTTGGTGCCTCAACTCTAAACCGTTTAACTGAACTATCACGTAGTTATCAAAACATGTATGTCAGATGTTCGCAACAACCACAGACAACGTTCGAGGTTCAGCACACTGAGCGGTGCATTAAGGACATAAGCCTTCTATGAAGCAATGAGGACAATCCTCAGTTTACGGACCTAGTCCGCATAATTGCTACTATCAACTTTCAACTAATTTTTCTCTAGGAACATATCTAAACAGTAGAACTATAGCGTGAGCTACGACATAATTTGCAAACACCTTTTGACTATCTTCAGGATAATTAAGTTCATCTTATGAACTCCCACTCAGATAGACATCCCTCTAGTCATCTAAGTGATTACATGATCCGAGTCAAACTAGGCCGTGTCCGATCATCACGTGAGACGGACTAGTCATCATCGGTGAACATCTTCATGTTGATCGTATCTTCTATACGACTCATGTTCGACCTTTCGGTCTCCGTGTTCCGAGGCCATGTCTGTACATGCTAGGCTCGTCAAGTTAACCCTAAGTGTTTCGCGTGTGTAAATCTGTCTTACACCCGTTGTATGTGAACGTTAGAATCTAACACCCGATCATCACGTGGTGCTTCGAAACACGAACTGTCGCAACGGTGCACAGTTAGGGGAGAACACTTCTTGAAATTGTTGTAAGGGATCATCTTATTTACTACCGTCGTTCTAAGCAAATAAGATGTATAAACATGATAAACATCACATGCAATCAAATAGTGACATGATATGGCCATCATCACTTTGCTCCTTTTG
>NW_025294582.1:0-1010 GCF_018294505.1 Triticum aestivum | reverse complement strand
CCTAGCCTCGCCGGACCCCCTCTCCCTCTCCCTCACGAGCTCGCCGGAAACCCGAGCCGCCGCCGCCGCCATTTTACTCGCCGCCGACGCCCTAGTCCTCCCCGACCACCCCCAACACCACCGAACCCCTCCCCGACCTCGTCCGCATCTCCCCGACGAGTCGCCGGAGCTCGCCGACGCCCGGACGCCCCGACGCACTCTCGCCGCCGCCGCCGCCGTCGCCGGAGTCCGGTAAGTCACCGGCATCGCCCTCCCCCGTCCGATCCTAGATCTAGGGCTAGGATTAGAAACCCCGAAGGGTTAGGTTTTATTCATAAAACCGGCCGGTTCCGATCGGTTTAGTTTTAGTTTAGGTTTCTATTTTTAGGCCGGTTCGTTTAGTTTAAACCTAGGCCCGTTTAGACTAAGTTACGCCTAGTGCACAGTATAGGCCCATTAGGCTTTTTTTTTCTTTTTAGTTTGAATTTTCTGTTTTAGCCGAATAGTTTCTATTTTCAAAAATGTATATTTTTTTTTCTGTTTAATATTTTTAGGTGATTCTTTTTTTGTTGGATTGCAAATTTTCTATAGTTTCTGTAGAATATATATTTAGCTATGTTAAAAATAATTAAAATGGCTTTATTTTAGTTTTAGTCAGAATAGTAAATCTGCTATAACTTTAGTTAGAAAAAATTATTTTTGCATGATTCCTTTTGACCCAACTTTATTTTGTCATTGCCAAACCCTAGAAATTAACTTTGGTATTTTAGGATTAATAAATAATTAGTTTAAAGCAGAATCCTATTAATCCTAATTAATTAACTAGTTCCTGTTTTCCTATTAAATTAATTAGTAAATTAATTTATTTTTAACTTGTGATTAGTTATTCTAGGTTAGTTTCTGTCATCCTAATAGTTGAACTTTTATTTATAATTAATAAAAGTTTTTAAATTATTTTCTTAATAGAAATTGGATTAGACCTAAAATGAGTTTTATAATAGCTTTTTAATTAATTCTTTTTGCTCCTAGTT
>NW_025294581.1:0-1010 GCF_018294505.1 Triticum aestivum | reverse complement strand
GTAAGGAAGTTTTACTCCTAGGAGGCAGGTGAAAAACTGCTCGATCTCCTCCTGACTTAGAGTGAAGCACGCGGGAGGGTAGTCATTTCCGGTCTTCTTGGCCTTTTTGCCTTTGCGACGACTTTCTGTGTCCTGCTTCGCCTCATCATCATCATCATCATCATCATCATCATCATCATCATCATCATCATCATCATCATCATCATATATAGCGTGAAGCTCCTGCCTGATGCCCATTGATTTCAAGTCTGCCCTTGCTTTCGGCCCATCTTTGGTCCTCTCTGGCATGTTGAGCAGGGTACCAAGCAGACTCTCGCACACGTTCTTCGTGATATGCATGACATCAAGGCTGTGAGGCACACGGTGGATCTTCCAGTATGGAAAGTCCCAGAAAACAGACCTCGTTTTCCATACCTTCAGCAGCGGCTCTGGCGCCTTTCGCTTCTTTCCCGGCTCTGGCACCTTTTGCTTCTTTCCCGGCAGTGGGCAGTCTTTCCAATTTTTCAACAGCTTGTCTATTTCCTCGCCG
This sequence comes from Triticum aestivum, assembly GCF_018294505.1. Taxonomy (NCBI): domain Eukaryota; kingdom Viridiplantae; phylum Streptophyta; class Magnoliopsida; order Poales; family Poaceae; genus Triticum; species Triticum aestivum. The sequence goes on along the minus strand of NW_025294581.1, from coordinate 481 downwards.
CTCCTCGTACACGGTCGTTTTCGGGGTTCGGTTTCACCATCGAACAGATCCTTGCATTTCCTCCACGGGTCATCGTCGCGAAGCCACCTTCGATGTCCCATGAACACGGTTTTCGAAGACCCGGGATCTCTATCTAGCTGGTGATACGTTGTGTCATCCATGCACCTTACGCATCCAGAAAATCCGTGGACTACCTGCCCCGCAAGATATCCGTAACCGAGATAGTCGTGCACCGTCGTGAGCAGTGCGGCTCTCATAGGGAAATATTCTTTCTCTGCGGCGTCCCACGTATTGGCTGGCGTTTTCCACAGCGTGTCAAGCTCCTCTTTCAGCAGCCCCAGATACAGATTGATGTCGTTCCCTGGTTGTTTCGGCCCTTCAATTAGCATACTCATGTGAATGTACTTCCTCTTCATGCACAACCAGGGGGGAAGGTTGTACATCCACACAAACACAGGCCAGGTGCTATGTGTGCTTCTCT
>NW_025294580.1:0-1010 GCF_018294505.1 Triticum aestivum | reverse complement strand
GATTTATGGGCTGGTGCAAGCATCTCGGAGTTGGAACATTCGCTTTGATGAGATGATCAAAGCGTTTGGGTTTACACAGACTTATGGAGAAGCCTGCGTTTACAAGAAAGTGAGTGGGAGCTCTGTAGCATTTCTCATATTATATGTAGATGACATACTTCTGATGGGAAATGATATAGAACTCTTGGACAGCATCAAGGCCTACTTGAATAAAAGTTTTTCAATGAAGGACCTTGGAGAAGCTGCTTATATATTAGGCATCAAAATCTATAGAGATAGATCGAGACGCCTCATAGGTCTTTCACAAAGCACATACCTTGATAAGATATTGAAGAAGTTCAATATGGATCAATCCAAGAAGGGGTTCTTGCTTGTGTTACAAGGTATGAAATTGAGCTCAGCTCAATGTCCGACCACGGCAGAAGATATAGAAGAGATGAGCGTCATCCCCTATGCCTCAGCCATAGGTTCTATTATGTATGCCATGCTGTGTACCAGACCTGATGTTAACCTTGCCGTCAGTTTGGTAGGAAGGTACCAAAGTAATCCCGGCAAGGAACACTGGACAGCGGTCAAGAACATCCTGAAGTACCTGAAAAGGACTAAGGAAATGTTTCTCGTTTATGGAGGTGACGAAGAGCTCGTCGTAAAGGGTTACGTCGACGCTAGCTTCGACACAGATCTGGATGACTCTAAGTCACAAACCGGATACGTGTATATTTTGAATGGTGGGGCAGTAAGCTGGTGCAGTTGCAAGCAAAGCGTCGTGGCGGGATCTACATGTGAAGCGGAGTACATGGCAGCCTCGGAGGCAGCACATGAAGCAATATGGGTGAAGGAGTTCATCACCGACCTAGGAGTCATACCCAATGCGTCGGGGCCGATCAAGCTCTTCTGTGACAACACTGGAGCTATTGCACTTGCCAAGGAGCCCAGGTTTCACAAGAAGACAAGGCACATCAAGCGTCGCTTCAACTCCATTCGTGAAAATGTTCAAGATGGAGACATAG
>NW_025294579.1:0-1010 GCF_018294505.1 Triticum aestivum | reverse complement strand
CATGTCAGTGACTGGGCCTGCCCAGTCAGCAGTTGACTGGGTCAACCCAGTCAACTGGGGCCCGTGGGGGCCACTGGCAGTGACCCAGGGGGTGGCCCGGCCGGCCACGTCGGCAGGGCACCGGAGAGGGGCTCCGGCGAGCTCCAACGCGGCGGCGATGCGCGGGTGTGCTTCGGGTTTCGCCCACAGTGGGTTTGCGGGGGCGGGGCTTGGCGCGTTCGACGCGGCTCGACGTCGCGCGTCCAACGGCGGTGGTCGGAGGGGCTGGAACGGCCGGAGACGAGCGCTATGAACTCGCCGGCGGCGAGGTGCTACGGGTGCCCGACGGAAGCTACGCTAGAGCGCGCGAACGGCCGAACCAACTACCTAGGCGGGTGCGGCTCGGTGCGGTCGGGCTAGCGGGCCAACGCCCGTGACCATTTGGTCACCGGAGACACGCCGGCGGCGAGCTCCGCGGCGTGGCGTTCAGGCGCGCGCGGGGAAGCAGCTACGGAGCGCGAGCGAGCTAACGGAGAGGGGGAGGAGGTAGAGGAGCTCACCGCGCGGCGCAAGAAAGGCCCGTGGGTGGCTTAGTAGCAGCAGGTCGTCACCGGGGAAGAAGGGGGTCGCCGGCGTCCGAAGATGAAGGCGAGCTCGGAGAGGTCATTGTAGTAGCTCCGAGCTTCGACGGAGAGGCGGAGGGGGTGTAGTCGAGGGCGGCGACGTCGTACGACACGGCGAGGTGGCGAGTGGGGCACGGTGGCCGCGTGAACGACGGGAACGGCGGCGAGCGCGTCGGGCGTGGGGCAGAGGAGAGCGGCGCGGATCCGGGGGAGGGAAGAGGGAGGCGCGGGGGCCGAGAGGGAGAGCGGGGTGAGTGGGAGGGAGGCCCGAGGGAGCGGGGGCCGCTGGCGCCCTTATCCTCTCGCGGGGTTCACCGCCGGCGAGGTGGTGCGGCGGCAGCGCGCCCCTGTTCCGACCGGGTCGGGGGAACAGGGAAGGGGCGAGGGAGGAGGTGGGCTGGGCCGGGG
>NW_025294578.1:0-1010 GCF_018294505.1 Triticum aestivum | reverse complement strand
GGGGGGGGGGCACTCCCCGGAGACCTGTCCCGCCTCTTCGGACATGCCACCACACCACCCCGCATGTATGAGGGCCCGGTGCGATGCTCCGGTGGCATTGCTACCCCAGTGCCCCCGTCCCGCCTAACCCTGTAGCGTTTGACCATGGGATCTAGCCCTTTGACTTTGCACGGACGGGCTTTGACCAGGGGACCTCCCCACCCGGTTGTGTTAGGTCAGCCTATAGGAACACTTTGGAGCAACATCCGGGCCAGACCCACAGCAAGATCCCCTCCGTGTAGACCCCACGCGTCCGTTTCCCCCCTCCAGGTGCCGGCGGCGGCGCCGTCCGTGAGGGGGGCACACCCCGGACACGCGTGCCGGGCGTTTGCAACCGCCACAACACTTCCAGACTTGTGAGAGGCCATCTATGTAAGATTTCGCAGCATGCTAGCCCCCGGAGCCCGCCGGCCACAGCCGTAGACGCGTGAAGGGCAATCCGCGTAGAGGAAATTTTTCGGATACTTCTCCATCACCAAAAATTATGAAAAAGTACCATCATTCCTATAGCACATGTGCCCGCGTCGTGCAAAAAAACTCATGATTTTATCGCGCTCCGAGTATTTAGTAATATTGACGCCGCATCGTTACCGCAGAACGTCTACTACCGTGTCATCGCCGTCCGTGAGGGGGGGGGCACGCCCCGGAGACGCGTCCCGCCTCTTCGGACATGCCACCACACCACCCTGCATGTATGAGGGCCCGGTCGACGCTCGGGTGGCATTGCTACCCCCAGTGCCCCCGTCTCGCCTAACCCTGTAGCGTTTGACCACGGGATCTAGCCCTTTGACTTTGCACGGACGGGCTTTGACCAGTGGACCTCCCCGGCCGGTTGTGTTAGGTCAGCCCATAGGAACACTTTGGAGCAACATCCGGGCCAGACCCACAGCAAGATCCCCTCCGTGCAGACCCCATGCGTCCGTTTCCCCCCTCTAGGTGCCGGTGGCGGCGCCATCCGTGATGGGGGGCAC
>NW_025294577.1:0-1010 GCF_018294505.1 Triticum aestivum | reverse complement strand
CGCCGGCCATACTCGTAGACACGCGAAGAGCAATCCCCGGAGAGGGAAGTGTTCAGATACTTCTCCATCACCAAAAGCTATGAAAAATTACCATCAGTCCTATAGCACATGTGCCCACGTCGTGTAAAATACTAATGATTTTATCGCGCTGCGAGTATTTAATAATATTCATGCCGCATCGTTACCGCAGAACGTCTACTACTGTGTCATCGCCGTCCGTGAGGGGGGCCACACCCCGGAGACGCGTGCCGCCTCTTCGGACATGCCACCACACCGTACGGCATGTATGAGGGCCCGGTGCGATGCTCCAGTGGCATTGCTACCCCCCCAGGGCCCCCGTCCCGCCTAACCCTGTAGCGTTTGACCACGGGATCTAGCCCTTTGACTTTGCACGGACGGGCTTTGACCAGTGGAACTGTCCACCCGGTTGTGTTAGGTCAGCCCATAGGAACACTTTGGAGCAACATCCGGGCCAAAGCCACTTCAAGACCCCATCCGTGTAGACCCGACGCGTCCGTTTCCCCCCTCCAGGTGCCGGCGGCGGCGCGGTCGGTGAGGGGGGCACACCTCGGAGACGCGGGCCGGGCGTTTACAATCGCCACAACACTTCCAGACTTATGAGAGGCCGCCTACGCAAGATTTGGCGGCATGTGCTAGCCCCCGGAGGCCGCCGGCCACAGTCGTAGACACGCGAAGAGCAATCCGCGGAGAGGGAAGTGTTCAGATACTTCTCCATCACCAAAAACTATGAAAAATTACCATCAGTCCTATAGCACATGTGCCCACGTCGTGTAAAAAACTCATGATTTTATCGCTCTCCGAGTATTTAATAATATTCACGCCGCATCGTTACCGCAGAACGTCTACTACTGTGTCATCGCCGTCCGTGAGGGGGGCCACACCCCGGAGACGCGTGCCGCCTCTTCGGACATGCCACCACACCATACGGCATGTATGAGGGCCCGGTGCGATGCTCCAGTGGCATTGCTACCCCCCCAGGGCCCCCGTCC
>NW_025294576.1:0-1010 GCF_018294505.1 Triticum aestivum | reverse complement strand
TTCAGCACATCTTGCACCTGTTCAGTCATCATTTGCTGAAACTTATCATGAAGCTCCTTGTTCGATAAATTCTCCCAGTCAATCTCGTCGGCTTGTGATCCTGGCATGGTTAGCAGCAATAGAAATACACAAGAATATGATCCTACAGACTACGAACAAGTGGTGGTGGTGGGTGTCACAAATCCGTCAAGCAAAACTCAAATTCTTACCAGTTCTTACCCAGCAACAGGCGGTGATCGGCAACCGTTGTAGTCAAAACTCTCAAAGCTTGGATAGAGCGATTACCAGGGAGAGTCAAACGCACGACGTAGATGTATGTGGAGCTGGGAAGGCTTATACTATGGTAGCAAAAAGGGTCAGCAATAATCAATTCAGAGATGCAAAGTTGAATAAACGCTCAACGATGGTACTGTGCTGGTCCTAGGCTAGACTGTGCTAGAGACGCGAGCCTAGAACACCAACAAAATCACGGCGCGGCACGTAAACAAGGGAAAAGCACACTCTGAATTTTTTTTTTCGCTCTTTTTTTTTGCGCTCTTTTTTTTTTGCGCTGCTTTTTTTTTTTGCGAAAAATCACTATAATGGCGAGTGTCTCAAAACTCTTCCTAGCTCAAACTGACAGGATGGGCACGAAATTTTTCGACCAAATTTTTTTTTTCGACTGCCCGGACCCAAAAACTGGAAACGGGTCAAAAAAAACTTCCTATAATGGCACCTGTCTCAAAACACTCAGAAACACCTAAAAATAGGATAGCCAGAAATTTTTTCGAAAAATGCGTTTTCGAAAAATTTTGGGCCTAAACGGAGCGTGGCTACCCGACTCCGGCAAGGAAACACGAATCGGAATCTAGATGGATCTCGAAAACAAACCTAATATGACAAGAACTCGGATTGGTGGTGGATATATGGTGGTAGATGGCAGCGGTGGTGGTATATGACAGCTGTGGTGGTATATGGATACGGATTCGAAGCGGTGGCGGATAAGCAATGAACAAACCTAATTTTTTTTT
>NW_025294575.1:0-1010 GCF_018294505.1 Triticum aestivum | reverse complement strand
AAAGCAACCGTGAGTACTCATCCAAAGTACTCGCAAGCAAGGAGCTACACTACATATGCATGGGTATATGTGTAAGGAGGCCATATCAGTGGACTGAACTGCAGAATGCCAGAATAAGAGGGGGATAGCTAATCCTGTCGAAGACTACGCTTCTGGCAGCCTCCGTCTTGCAGCATGTATAAGAGAGTAGATTGAAGTCCTCCAAGTAGCATCTCCAAGTAGCATATCCAGGTAGCATCTCCAAGCGCATCTCCAGGCGCATCGCATAGCATAATCCTACCCGGTGATCCTCTCCTCGTCGCCCTGTAGAAAAGCGATCACCGGGTTGTCTGTGGAACTTGGAAGGGTGTGTTTTATTAAGTATCCGGTTCTAGTTGTCATAAGGTCAAGGTACAACTCCAAGTCGTCCTGTTACCGAAGATCACGGCTATTCGAATAGATTAACTTCCCTGCAGGGGTGCACCACATAGCCCAACACGCTCGATCCCATTTGGCCGGACACACTTTCCTGGGTCATGCCAGGCCTCGGAAGATCAACACGTCGCAGCCCCACCTAGGCAAAAGAGAGAGGCCAGCACGCCGGTCTAAACCTAAGCGCGCAGGGGTCTGGGCCCATCGCCCTGAGCACACCTGCACGTTGCGTGGGCGGCCGAAAGCAGACCTAGCCTAGTGGCGTTCCAGTCCAATTCGGCGCGCGCCGCTCCGTCGCTGACGTCTGAAGTGCTTCGGCTGATACCACGACGTCGGGATACCCATAACTACTCCCACGTAGATGGTTAGTGCGTATAGGCTCGTAGCCAGACTCAGATCAAATACCAAGATCTCGTTAAGCGTGTTAAGTGTCCGCGAACGCCGAACAGGGCCAGGCCCACCTCTCTCCTAGGCGGTCTCAACCTGCCCTGTCGCTCCGCCACAAAGATCCACACAGAGGGCCGTCGGGACAAAGGTCCTTTCAGCCCCCAATCCGTGAATCACTCGCGGGTACTCTTCGAGCTGACCCGACTTTAGTC
>NW_025294574.1:0-1010 GCF_018294505.1 Triticum aestivum | reverse complement strand
CTTGTGTGTTTCTATTGCTGCTAACCATGCCAGGATCACAAGCCGACGAGATTGACTGGGAGAATTTATCGAACAAGGAGCTTCATGATAAGTTTCAGCAAATGATGACTGAACAGGTGCAAGATGTGCTGAACAATTTTGAAGAGGCCATGGAGAAGATCACTGGCCTTGAGAAGACGTTCGAAACAAAGCTCGATAACAAGTTTAATGAATTGCTCGCGCGTCTTCCACCACCACCACCCGCTGTACCTAACGCACCTCTCCAACAACAACAACAACGACTACCTCCACGTCGCGAAGCAGACCTCCGCCGAGCAAGCCGTGTTCCTCTTGCGTTTGGCCAAACTGTTGGTGCTGCTGTTGATACTTCTGTGGCTCCTGCTGCTGATGCGGAGGAGGATGATTATGTGGGAGATTATGAGGATGAGGTTGATCAAAATCAACACTACGTGCAGCCACCTGTACCACAACCAGCAGGTCGACCTCAGGTATATATTCGTAATGGTAGGCCTGCACCACCACCTCAGGTACGCGATGATGTCCATATTCCTAAACTGAAATTGAATATTCCACCATTTGAGGGTAGATATGTTCCTGATATATATCTTACTTGGGAGTTAGAAACCGAACAACGATTTACATGTTTACAATATCCTGAGGAGAGACGAGTTGCTGCTGCTGTTTGTGCTTTCACTAGTTTTGCATGTGTATGGTGGTCTGAACATTGTAGATTATATCCTATTCCAACTACTTGGGCTGCTTTGAAAACTGCTATGCGTACGCGTTGGGTTCCACCATATTATCAACGTGAATTGCTTCAAAAATTGCAGCGTTTAAGACAAGGAAAAAATTCTGTAGAAGAATATTATCAGGAATTACAAACTGGCATGATTAGATGTGGTATTGTTGAGGAGAATGAAGCTATGCTTGCACGTTTTCTGGGTGGATTAAATAGAGAGATTCAGACCATTCTAGACTATAAGGAGTATACTAATATCACTCGTTTATTC
>NW_025294573.1:0-1010 GCF_018294505.1 Triticum aestivum | reverse complement strand
TAACAGACGAGTTTCCGTATGAAACCCTGATACTTCGAAAGAGATTGTCCGTTTTGTACACGAAGTGCATCCAGTTCTTGCCGTAACCCTCTCAGCTTTTTAGCACATTCTATGTGGGTGAAATGATGATAACGTGCCAACTTTCAACCTTTTCAGAGTTCATTTGTAGTGCTTTTCATTTTCAGGGTCATATAGCTAAAAAAATTAGTAAATGCATGAAAAGTAACAAATGAAGTCAGAAAGGGTTGAAAATTGATGATGTGGCTTTGAATGGTGCATTTTGAACACACACAAAGTGTGGAGTTCAAATAAGTTCAAAAAAATGAAATCCCTATGTAACAGACGAGTTTCCATATAAAACCCTGATACTTCGATAGAGATTGTCCGTTTTGTACACGAAGTGCATCCAGTTTTTCCAAAAATAGTCTCAACTTTTTAGCATATTCTATATGGATGACATGAGGATACCATGCCAACTTTGAACCTTTTCAGAGTTCATTTGTAGTTCCTTTCATTTTCAGGGTTATATAGCTCAAAAAATTAGTAAATGCATGAAAACTAACAAATGAAGTCAGAAAGGGTTGAAAATTGATGATGTGGTTTTCAATGGTGCATTTTGAATACACAAAAATCTGGAGTTCAAATAAGTTCAAAGAAATGAAATCCCTTTGTAACAGACGAGTTTCCATATGAATCTCTCATACTTCGAAAGAGATTGTCTGTTTTGTACACAAAGTGCATCCAGTTTTTGTCGACACACTCTCAACTTTTTATCACATTCTATGTGGGTGAAATGATGATACCATGCCAAATTTCAACCTTTTCAGATTTCATTTGTAGAGCTTTTCATTTTCAGGGTCATATAGCTAAAAAAATCAGTAAATGCATGAAAAATAACAAATGAAGTCAGGCAGGTTTGAAAAATGATGACGTGGCTTTGAATGGTTCATTTTGAACACACAAAAAGTCTGGAGTTCAAGTAAGTTCAAAAAATTGAAATCCCTTTTTAA
>NW_025294572.1:0-1010 GCF_018294505.1 Triticum aestivum | reverse complement strand
GATGTGGTATTGTTGAGGAGAATGAAGCTATGCTTGCACGTTTTCTAGGTGGATTAAATAGAGAGATTCAGACCATTCTAGACTATAAGGAGTATACTAATATCACTCGTTTATTCCATCTTGCTTGTAAAGCTGAACGTGAAGTGCAGGATCGACAAGCATTGGGGCGAACTAACTTTTCTGCAGGCCGACCTTCATCATGGACACCACGTGCATCTTCTACTTCAACTGCACCAGCACCTCCATCCGGTGCCACCTCCAGCCGTGATACAAGAAAACAGGCACAACCACCATTATCTGCCAAGAGCGCACCTACGGGGCCTGCACAGCGTTCTTCTTCTTCCATGGCATCAACAGGGCACACAAGTGATATTATTTGTCGTCGTTGTAAGGGAGGAGGTCATTATGCGAGAGAATGCAAATCTCCGCGTGTGATGATTGCTACCGCGGATGGTGGTTATGAGTCCGCTAGTGACTATGATGAGGAGACTTTGGCTCTTATTACACGTGAAGAACATGGTGGAGATGATTCTGATCATGCGACGCAATACATGGCTCCTGAAGACGCTGACAGGTATGAATGTTTAGTTGCTCAACGTGTTTTGAGTGTGCAGGTCACACAAGCTGAGCAAAATCAGAGGCACAATTTGTTCCATACCAAGGGAGTTGTGAAGGAACGTTCTGTGCGCGTCATCATAGACGGAGGGAGCTGCAACAACTTGGCTAGCATGGAGATGGTGGAGAAGCTTTCTCTCACCACAAGACCACATCCACATCCTTACTACATCCAATGGTTCAACAACAGCGGCAAGGTTAAGGTAACACGTACTGTTCGTGTGCATTTTAGTATCTCTACATATGCTGATTATGTTGATTGTGATGTGGTACCTATGCAAGCATGTTCCTTATTACTTGGTAGACCATGGCAATTTGATAAAAATTCTGTACACCATGGTAGAAACAATCACTATACTCTTGTTCATAAGGATAAAAATATTACTTTGCTTCCT
>NW_025294571.1:0-1010 GCF_018294505.1 Triticum aestivum | reverse complement strand
CAACTAGGGCAGCCCCTTCTCTTTTCCACTAAGGCCCACTATGGCCCAAATAGCTCCCGGGGGGTTCCGGTAACCCTCCCGGTATTCCGGTAAAATCCCGATTTCACCCGAAACACTTCCGATATCCAAATATAGGCTTCCAATATATCAATCTTTACGTCTCGACCATTTCGAGACTCCTCATCATGTCCGTGATCACATCCGGGACTCCGAACAACCTTCGGTACATCAAAATGCATAAACTCATAATATTACTGTCATCGTTACCTTAAGCGTGCGGACCCTACGGGTTCGAGAACAATGTAGACATGACCGAGACACGTCTCTGGTCAATAACCAATAGCGGGACCTGGATGCCCATATTGGCTCCTACATATTCTACGAAGATCTTTATCGGTCAGACCGCATAACAACATACGTTGTTCCCTTTGTCATCGGTATGTTACTTGCCCGAGATTCGATCGTCGGTATCCAATACCTAGTTCAATCTCGTTATCGGCAAGTCTCTTTAATCGTTCCGAAATACATCATCTCACAACTAACATATTAGTTGCAATGCTTGCAAGGCTTATGTGATGTGTATTACCGAGAGGGCCCAGAGATACCTCTCCATCAATCGGAGTGACAAATCCTAATCTCGAAATACGCCAACCCAACATCGACCATTGGAGACACCTGTAGTACTCCTTTATAATCACCCAGTTACGTTGTGACGTTTGGTAGTACCCAAAGTGTTCCTCCGGTAAACGGGAGTTGCATAATCTCATAGTCATAGGAACATGTATAAGTCATGAAGAAAGCAATAGCAACACACTAAACGATCGGGTGCTAAGCTAATGGAATGGGTCATGTCAATCAGATCATTCTACTAATGATGTGACCTCGTTAATCAAATAACAACTCATTGTTCATGGTTAGGAAACATAACCATCTTTGATTAACGAGCTAGTCAAGTAGAGGCATACTAGTGACACTCTGTTTGTCTATGTATTCACACATGTATTATGTTT
>NW_025294570.1:0-1010 GCF_018294505.1 Triticum aestivum | reverse complement strand
GCCATTCCAGAATGGAAGTTTGACCACATTGAAATGGACTTCGTGACTGGGTTTCCAAAGTCCAAGCGTGGCAATGATGCTATATTCGTCGTCATCGACAAGCTCACCAAAGTGGCTCATTTTCTGCCTATCAAAGAGTCAATCACTGCAGCTCAATTGGCGGAACTCTATACCTCTCGCATTGTCTCTCTGCACGGTATTCCTCAAGTGATATCTTCAGACCGTGGCAGCATCTTTACCTCCAAGTTTTGGGATTCTTTTCAGAAGGCTATGGGCACCAACATCCGCTTCAGCACAGCTTTCCATCCTCAAACGAGCGGTCAAGTCGAGCGTGTCAACCAAATTCTTGAAGATATGCTCAGGGCTTGTGTGATCTCCTTCGGCATGAAGTGGGAGGATTGTCTTCCTTATGCTGAATTCTCATACAACAACAGCTTTCAAGCAAGTTCGGGCAAGGCCCCCTTCGAAATTCTATATGGCAGGAAGTGCTGTACCCCTCTCAACTGGTCTGAAACCGGTGAACGTCAGCTGCTGGGTAATGACTTAATCACAGAAGCAGAAGAAATGTGCAAAGTCATTCGTGATAACCTCAAAGCAGCCCAGTCCCGCCAGAAGAGCTACTATGATAGTAAGCACCGTCATCTGGTTTTCGAGATCGGAGATCATGTTTACCTCCGCGTCTCTCCCATGAAAGGTACTCGTCGCTTCGGTATCAAAGGGAAGCTTGCCCCTAGATACGTGGGACCTTTCAAGATTGTCAGCAAGAGAGGCGACCTCGCCTATCAACTCGAGCTTCCTTCAAACTTTGCAAATGTTCATGATGTGTTCCATGTCTCTCAGCTTCGAAAGTGCTTCAAGACTCCTGACCGCACCGTCAACTTCGAGGACATTGAGCTCCAAGAAGATCTCTCCTATCGTGAGCACCCAGTTGCTATTCTCGAAGAGACAGAACGCAAGACTCGCAACAAGTCAATCAAATTTCTCAAAGTCAAGTGGTCACACCATTCCGA
>NW_025294569.1:0-1010 GCF_018294505.1 Triticum aestivum | reverse complement strand
TCATTACAGAGTAATCTAGATTATTGACTCTAGTGCAAGTGGGAGACTGAAGGAAATATGCCCTAGAGGCAATAATAAAGTTATTATTTATTTCCTTATAATCATGATAAATGTTTATTATTCATGCTAGAATTGTATTTACCGGAAACATAATACATGTGTGAATACATAGACAAACAGAGTGTCACTAGTATGCCTCTACTTGACTAGCTCGTTAATCAAAGATGGTTATGTTTCCTAACCATGAACAATGAGTTGTTATTTGATTAACGAGGTCACATCATTAGTAGAATGATCTGATTGACATGACCCATTCCATTAGCTTAGCACCCGATCGTTTAGTATATTGCTATTGCTTTCTTCATGACTTATACATGTTCCTATGACTATGAGATTATGCAACTCCCGTTTACCGGAGGAACACTTTGGGTACTACCAAACATCACAACGTAACTGGGTGATTATAAAGGAGTACTACAGGTGTCTCCAATGGTCGATGTTGGGTTGGCGTATTTCGAGATTAGGATTTGTCACTCCGATTGTCGGAGAGGTATCTCTGGGCCCTCTCGGTAATACACATCATATAAGCCTTGCAAGCATTACAACTAATATGTTAGTTGTGAGATGATGTATTACGGAACGAGTAAAGAGACTTGCCGGTAACGAGATTGAACTAGGTATTGGATACTGACGATCGAATCTCGGGCAAGTAACATACCGATGACAAAGGGAACAACGTATGTTGTTATGCGGTCTGACCGATAAAGATCTTCGTAGAATATGTAGGAGCCAATATGGGCATCCAGGTCCCGCTATTGGTTATTGACCGGAGACGTGTCTCGGTCATGTCTACATTGTTCTCGAACCCGTAGGGTCCGCACGCTTAAGGTTACGATGACAGTTATATTATGAGTTTATGCATTTTGATGTACCGAAGGTTGTTCGGAGTCCCGGATGTGATCACGGACATGACGAGGAGTCTCGAAATGGTCGAGACGTAAAGATTGATA
>NW_025294568.1:0-1010 GCF_018294505.1 Triticum aestivum | reverse complement strand
AATCATCCTCCTCCGCATCAGCAGCAGGAGCCACAGAAGTATCAACAGCAGCACCAACAGTTTGGCCAAACGCAAGAGGAACACGGCTTGCTCGGCGGAGGTCTGCTTTGCGACGTGGAGGTAGTCGTTGTTGTTGTTGTTGGAGAGGTGCGTTAGGTGCAGCGGGTGGTGGTGGTGGAAGACGCGCGAGCAATTCATTAAACTTGTTATCGAGCTTTGTTTCGAACGTCTTCTCAAGGCCAGTGATCTTCTCCATGGCCTCTTCAAAATTGTTCAGCACATCTTGCACCTGTTCAGTCATCATTTGCTGAAACTTATCATGAAGCTCCTTGTTCGATAAATTCTCCCAGTCAATCTCGTCGGCTTGTGATCCTGGCATGGTTAGTAGCAATAGAAACACACAAGAATATGATCCTACAGACTACGAACAAGTGGTGGTGGTGGGTGTCACAAATCCGTCAAGCAAATCTCAAATTCTTACCAGTTCTTACCCAGCAGCAGGCGGTGATCGGCAACCGTTGTAGTCAAAAACTCTCAAAGCTTGGATAGAGCGATTACTAGGGAGAGTCAAACGCACGACGTAGATGTATGTGGAGCTGGGAAGGCTTATAATATGGTAGCAAAAAGGGTCAGCAATAATCAATTCAGAGATGCAAAGTTGAATAAACGCTCAACGACGGTACTGTGCTGGTCCTAGGCTAGACTGTGCTAGAGACGCGAGCCTAGAACACTAACAAAATCACGGCGCGGCACGTAAACAAGGGAAAAGCACACTCTGGATTTTTTTTTTCGCTCTTCTTTTTTTTCTTTTTGCGCTCTTTTTTTGCGCTGGTTTTTTTTTTTGCAAAAAATCACTATAATGGCGAGTGTCTCAAAACTCTTCTTAGCTCAAACTGAGAGGATGGGCACGAAATTTTTTCGACCAATTTTTTTTTTTGATTGCCCGGACCCAAAAACTGGAAACGGGTCAAAAAAAACTTCCTATAATGGCACCTGTCTCAAAACACTCA
>NW_025294567.1:0-1010 GCF_018294505.1 Triticum aestivum | reverse complement strand
TCCGGTACTCAAAGCGTGACATTTCCCCGAAGGGACAGACACAGGAACGAAGAAGGACACATGCCGGCCAGCCTAAGTGTTCCAGAGCAGTAGCAAGCTACCATGGCTCAGCGGTAACACTAGGAGACATTTCCCGGTAAGAGAGGCTACTAAAGATAAACAACTAGATAGTCAGATCCCACACATACCAAGCATTTCAATCATACACACAATATGCTCGATATGTGCAAATACAACGAAGCATCACAACATGACTCTACGACACAAGTACTTTATTTAAGGCTCAGGGAGCCATACATAACATACACAAAGGTACGGGTCTCACGACCCAACATACAAGTCATACAGTCATACAAACCAGCAGCGGAAGTAACTTGTCTGAGTACAGACAACTAGTAAAATAAAAGAGGCTTGGAAAGCCTAGCTATACTACGTGGTCCTGCACAAGCTCAGGGTCACCACCTGGGTCTTTAGCCTACTCGTTGATGTCAACGTCTACATAGAACCCATCAGAAGGGGTTGTAGCGTCTTCTGTAAAAATGTAGATTATAGCAACATGAGTACAAGGGTACTCAGCAAGACTTACATCAGATCCTACATACATGCACATTATCAAGAAGGGTTGGTGGAGTTATTGCAGCAAGCCAGCTTTGACTCTTGGCTAGACTATCCTACGATACTTCAACTTGAAATGGTTTTGCGCACACGAGTCCACTACTCACCAATTCAATACACTACCGAGGATCCGCCTCCGTCTTCCTACGGAAGAGCCATCCTCGGCACTCACACTTATCTTGAGGCTTTTAGCAGTTTCCATTTACTTGTCTATGAACTGTATAGGCAACCAAGTAGTCCTTTACCGCGGACGCGGCTATTCGAATAGATCATGTTAACCCTGCAGGGGTGTACTTCTTCATACACGCTCTCACCACTTATCGTCGTTTACACGACATGTACTCGGCAACCTTCAAGCGGAAGCCCAACGTGGGTGTCGGCCACGACCTACCTAA
>NW_025294566.1:0-1010 GCF_018294505.1 Triticum aestivum | reverse complement strand
AAGAATTCAAGAGGAATATACAATATATATTCAATATCATCGGATGACCATATACAATTTTGAACAAGTTTCCATACATAATTTAATGCATATAAAGTTCTACGTCCTCGTAATGGTGTTCTCCTTTAGGATGGAGGACTTCCCTCCTGAACCATCCAGCTAGTTCCTCTTGAAGTGGTCGGAAGCGAGCTTCTGGACTAAGCATCATCCGGAGGTTATTCCTCTGAGCATTGGTATCACTCGGAACCCGCCGCTCAGAGGTGTATCTCCGGATCATCTCACAGACATAGTATGCACATAGATTGGTCCCCGCTGGCTGAATATCCTCACCATTCTTAGCCTTTGACCTTTTGAATTCTAGCTCTTTTTTGAATTCACCGACCTTTGTATCTACGAACCGTCTCCAAACCCTACGAGGCAAAGAAAATTAAATGAACAAGAGAGTTATTAGTTACTTGATATTAGGAAATGAACGAAATAGGCCGATCGATATAGAACGCAAATGAATGAAAATAATTACTTCTGCAGCATTCTTCTCATGCCGCCCCAAAGCTTTGGATCCTTATTCAGAGAGTCGTGGACGAGACATTCTGAGGTGTCAACTTTAATTACTAGCAGAATCCAGTGGAACCTGCGGACACGATACATGCACAGTACGTCATGCATAACTCATCGATTAGCCGGCCACATACCATGCATGGAGTAAACAAAAAAGAATGTGCTCAAGACAGAAACACTCACCCAAAATGGTAAGGAAATAGAATATCACTTTTGAGTTCCTGCTTTGTAAGAAACTGCCACAGGTCTGCCTCCATGTCGGCGGGGTGATGCTCCAACACATATCCATTAACGATGTGTGGGTCAATGAACCCAACATCATGGATGTTCCTTACTCTGCATTCCTTAATCTTCATTCTGCATGTATAATAGCGGACACAACAATATAGTTAGGACATATATATAGTGCAGGCAATATGAACGAGATGGGGTAGAAATAAATCACTTACAGA
>NW_025294565.1:0-1010 GCF_018294505.1 Triticum aestivum | reverse complement strand
GTCCTTCTTGAAGTTCTTTTTACCCTTGCCTTTCTTGAACTTAGTGGTTTTATTGACCATCAACACTTGATGTTCCTTCCTGACTTCTACCTCTGCTGATTTCAGCATAGCAAATACTTCAGGAATGGTCTTTTCCATCCCCTGCATATTGAAGTTCATCACAAAGCTCTTGTAGCTTGGTGGAAGCGACTGGAGGATTCTGTCAATGACCGCATCATCCGGGAGATTAACTCCCAGCTGAGTCAAGCGGTTATGCAACCCAGACATAGTGAGTATGTGCTCACTGACAGAACTGTTTTCCTCCATCTTACAGCTGAAGAATTTGTCGGAGACTTCATATCTCTCGACCCGGGCATGAGCTTGGAAAACCATTTTCAGCTCTTCGAACATCTCATATGCTCCATGTCTCTCAAAACACTTTTGGAGCCCCGTCTCTAGGCTGTAAAGCATGCCGCACTGAACGAGGGAGTAGTCATCGAAACGTGCCTGCCAAGCGTTCATAACATCTTGTTCTGCAGGGAGAACGGGTGCGTCACCAAGCGGTGCTTGTAGGACATAATCTTTCTTGGCAACTATGAGGATGATCCTCAGGTTCCGGACCCAGTCCGTATAGTTGCTGCCATCGTCTTTCAGCTTGGTTTTCTCTAGGAACGCGTTGAAGTTGAGGACTACGTTGGCCATTTAATCTACAAGACATATTGTAAAATATTTAGACTAAGTTCATGATAATTAAGTTCAACTAATCAAATTATTAATGAACTCCCACTTAGATTAGACATCCCTCTAGTCATCTAAGTATTACATGATCCGAGTTAAACTAGACCGTGTCCGATCATCACGTGAGACGGACTAGTCAACATCGGTGAACATCTTCATGTTGATCGTATCTTCTATACGACTCATGCTCGACCTTTCGGTCTTCCGTGTTCCGAGGCCATGTCTGTACATGCTAGGCTCGTCAAGTCAACCTAAGTGTTTGCATGTGTAAATCTGTCTTACACCCGTTGTAT
>NW_025294564.1:0-1010 GCF_018294505.1 Triticum aestivum | reverse complement strand
GTGATTTTCACGAGTAACGAACCCTGGGGTGCATTTACCTGTCGGTCATCGACACTCATAGTTTTGGCCGATTCTGGCCCGTTTCATGGACTATTACTCACTGTTTTGGGGTCCCGGACGGATTTCCACGAGTAACGAACCCTGGGGTGCGATTATGTGTCGGTCATCAATACTCGCAGTTTTGGCCGATTCTGACCCGTCTCGTGGACTATTACTCACCATTTTGGAGTCCCAAAGCGATTTCCATAGTTGTTGAACCCCAAGGTGCGCTTACGTCTTGGTCATCAACACTCACAGTTTTGGCCGATTCTGGCCCGTTTCGTGGACTATTACTCACTGTTTTGGGGTCCCGGAGTAATTTCCACGAGTAATGAACCCTGGGGTGCGTATACGTGTCGTTCATCAACACTCGTAGTTTTGGCCGATTCTGACCCGTTTCGTGGACTATTACTCACCATTTTTGGGGCCCCAAAGCGATTTCCATAGTTGTTAAACCTAAGGTGTGCTTACGTGTTGGTCATCAACGCTCGCAGTTTTGTCCAATTCTGGCCCGTTATATGGACTATTACTCACTGTTTTAGGTTCTCGGAGTGATTTCCACGAGTAACGAACCCTGGGGTGCGTTTACCTGTCGGTCATCGACACTCATAGTTTTGGCCGATTCAGACCCGTTTCATGGACTATTACTCACTGTTTTGGGGTCCCGGAGTGATTTCCACGATTAACGAACCCTAGGGTGCGTTTACGTGTCGGTCATCAATACTCGCAGTTTTGTCCGATTCTGGCCCGTTTCGTGGACTATTACTCACCGTTTTGGGGTCCGAAAGTGATTTCCATTCTTGTTGAACCCCAAGGTGCGCTTACGTGTCGGTCGTCAACACTCACGGTTTTGTTCGATTCTGGCCCATTTCATGGACTATTACTCACTGTTTTGGGATCCCGGAGTGATTTCCATGTGTAATGAACCCTGGTGTGCGTTTACATGTCGGTCATCAACACTCGCAGTTTTG
>NW_025294563.1:0-1010 GCF_018294505.1 Triticum aestivum | reverse complement strand
TACTTCTGCTGCTTGACCACTTGAGTAGAGGAAGAAGGAGTAACATCTCTGGCACGCTTCCTGGAAGCATCACATCTCATCTGAGCAGCCTCTTGCTTCAGTGCCATGTTGTAGAACTCATCGTATCTCAACGGCTCAAAGAGGACAAGAGCGAGCTGAATTTCCTCACGAAGACCACCCCTGAACTGATAGATCATGCTCTTCTCATCAGGAACATCCTGCTTGGCAAAACGGGCGAGCTTCTGGAACAACTTGTTGTAGTCATAGACAGACAAAGAGCCTTGCTTCAGATTGCGGAATTCCTGACGCTTACTCTCAACCACACTTTGAGGGATGTGATGAGCGCGGAAATCTTGACGGAAATCGTCCCAAGTGATCAGACGTCCACCTCTGGAATCCTTGTACTGCTGGAACCACTCTGCAGCCTGATCTTTGAGCTGGAAAGAAGCGAACTTGACGAAATCTTCAGGCCCGACGTTGCTACATTCAAAATGCTTGCCCAGATCCACCAGCCAATCGTCAGCATCGGTAGCCTCAACACAACCGCTGAACGTCTTTGGGCCATTAGCAAGGAACTGGTTCAGAGTAGCAAAGTGGTGCTGATTATGGCCTTGATTCCCTTGACTGCCTTGATTGCGCTCTTGAAGGATTTGCATGATCAACTGTGTGTTTGCATTAGTAGCGGCCATCACAGCTTGCCATGCTTCCGGAGGAGGCGGAGGTGGAGGCGGATCAGGATTCGGAGTCGTGCGCGTTGGAGGAGCCATCCTGAAGAGGTTGACCACCATTAGCACATAGATAGACAACAATATAGAAGCTGAATCCAACGGAATGAAAATTGCAACATATAGTCTTCACATCCGAACAAAATGAACGAATGCATTCCTCTTCAAATGATCACATATCCATAAATTGAGAAGCCACGAAGAATTAAGGAAGAGAAATAAATCAACAAGGTACGGATCAAGAACGAATAATCGGTAAGAAATCCCAATCTCAAACCAATATCC
>NW_025294562.1:0-1010 GCF_018294505.1 Triticum aestivum | reverse complement strand
GCCCAATAATAAGGTGACGCAGCACCTAAAATAGCCTCGGGACGAAATTTATGAAGTGGCATCTTGTATATTTCGTCCAAGGCTTCATGCACCCATTATGGTGGCTTCAAAGTCCTGAAATCATCACTTGTAACTCCGTTCTTGTTCCCCTTGCGGATGCCATCATCTCCATGCTTGTTCTTGCTCCAATGTTCATCCTTCTCCAAGCTAGGCCCTTCATTTGTAAGCAAAACAAATGTATCCAATTTAGGCAGCATCATATTCTCATGAACATTAGAATCATTACCAAGAAACGAAAGTACCTGGTAATTTAGTTGGCGTGCACGAGCTCTAGTAATTGGTCCAGTATGTATAGCAGCAGGGGCTGTGGGTGTAACAATTGTATTGATGTCCTCATCACCTGCTGTCACTAACATTTTGCAGGAGTTCGCTGACGTCTTTCCACAAGACGTGCCACCGGGATTACCACCTATTCGAGGGATTGAGCATCAGATTGACTTAATTCCCGGTGCTTCACTGCCAAACCGTGCACTATACCGTACCAATCCAGAGGAGACGAAGGAGATTATGCGTCAAGTACAAGAGCTTCTCAACAAAGGTTATATACGCGAATCCCTTAGTCCTTGTGCTGTTCCTATTATTCTAGTGCCGAAAAAGGATGGTACATCACGTATGTGTGTTGATTGTAGAGGCATTAATAATATTACTATTCATTATCGTCATCCTATTCCTAGGCTAGATGATATGCTTGATGAATTGAGTGGCTCTACAATATTCTCCAAAGTTGATTTGCGTAGTGGATACCATCAAATTCGTATGAAATTGGGAGATGAATGGAAAACAGCATTTAAAACTAAGTTTGGATTATATGAGTGGTTAGTCATGCCTTTTGGGTTAACTAATGCACCTAGTACTTTCATGAGATTAATGAACGAAGTTTTACGTGTTTTCATTGGACGATTTGTGGTAGTTTACTTTGATGACATATTGATTTATAGCAGATCTTTGGA
>NW_025294561.1:0-1010 GCF_018294505.1 Triticum aestivum | reverse complement strand
TGTCAGAATTGGCCAAAACTGTGAGTGTTGACGACAGACACATAAATGCACCCCGGGGTTCATCAATCGTGGAAATCCCTCTGGGTCTCCAAAACATTGAGTAATAGTGCACGAAACGGACACGATTCGGCCAAATATGTGAGTGTTGATGACCGACACATAAACGCGCCCTGGGGTTCGTCAATCATGGAAATGACTCTGTGACCCCAAAATAGAGTAGTAGTCCAAGAAACGGGCCAGAATCGGCCCAAACTGTGATTGTTGATGACCGACACGTAAGCGCACCTTGGAGTTCGACAACCATGGAAATCGCTTCGGGACCCCAAAACGGTGAGTAATAGTCCATGAAACGGGCCAAAATCAACCAAAACTGTGAGTGTTGATGACCAACACGTAAGCACACCTTGGAGTTCAACAACTATGGAAATCGTTTCGGGACCCCAAAACCGTGAGTAATAGTCCATGAAACGGGCCAGAATCAACCAAAACTGTGAGTGTTGATGACCAACACGTAAGGACACCTTGGGGTTCAACAACTATGGAAATTGCTTCGGGACCCCAAAACGGTGAGTAATAGTCCACGAAACCCGTCAGAATTGGCCAAAACTCTCAGTGTTGACGACGGACACATAAACGAACCCCGGGGTTCATCGATCGTGGAAATTGCTCTAGGTCCCCAAAACGCCGAGTGATAGTGCACAAAACGGACTAGAATTGGCCGAATATGTGAGTGTTGATCACCGACACGTAAACGCACCAAGGGTTCGTCAATCATCAAAATGACTCCAAGACCCCAAAATAGAGTAATAGTCCAAGAAACGGGCCAGAATCGGCCCAAACTGTGATTGTTGATGACCGACATGTAAGCGCACCTTGGAATTCGACAACCATGGAAATCGCTTTGGGACCCCAAAACGGTGAGTAATAGTCCATGAAACGGGCCAGAATCGGCCAAAACTGCGAGTGTTGATTACCAACACGTAAGCACACCTTGGAGTTCAACAACTATG
>NW_025294560.1:0-1010 GCF_018294505.1 Triticum aestivum | reverse complement strand
TCATTGTCATTCATTAAATGTTTTCTCAACCAACTGCCAAAAGTCTCCATGTGGGCCTTCCTAATCCAGGATTCAGGCTTCCCCGGGTTGTCCGAGCGTAAAATATTCTTGTGTTTCTCAAAGTACGGAGCCACCAAGCTGGAATTGGTCAGTACAGTGT
Organism: Triticum aestivum; assembly: GCF_018294505.1. Classification (NCBI taxonomy): domain Eukaryota; kingdom Viridiplantae; phylum Streptophyta; class Magnoliopsida; order Poales; family Poaceae; genus Triticum; species Triticum aestivum. The sequence goes on along the minus strand of NW_025294560.1, from coordinate 850 downwards.
GGTGTGCTTCAGTCAGAGAATGGCCGTCCATACATGTCGTTGATTTCCTTCCGATCGTGCCTTTTCCACTTAGTCTCCCCTCGTGCCGCGATCGAGGAAGACCAATCGGCTTAAGGTCAGGAACAAAGTCAACACAAAACTCAATTACCTCCTCATTTCCATAGCCCTTGGCGATGCTTCCTTCTGGCCTAGCACGGTTACGAACATATTTCTTTAATACTCCCATGAACCTCTCGAAGGGGAACATATTGTGTAGAAATACAGGACCGAGAATGAAAATCTCTTTGACTAGGCGAACCAAGAGGTGCATCATAATATTGAAGAAGGATGGCGGGAACACCAACTCGAAACTGACAAGACATTGGATCACATCGTTCTGTAACCGTGGTAGATCTTCTGGATTGATTACCTTCTGAGAGATTGCATTGAGGAATGCACATAGCTTCACAATGGCTACTCGAACATTTTCCGGCAGGAGCCCCCTCAAAGCAATCGGAAGCAATTGCGTCATAATCACGTGGCAGTCGTGAGACTTCAGGTTTTGGAACTTTTTCTCCACCATGTTTATTATTCCCTTTATATTGGACGAGAATCCAGACGGGACCTTCATACTGCTCAGGCATTCAAAAAAGATGACCTTCTCTTCTTTGGTCAGAGCGTAGCTGGCACGACCTTGAAACCATTCCGGATGCCGGTCATCAGGGTCTTTCAAACGTTGCTGGTCCTGCCGTGCTTCCTTTGTATCATTTGTCTTCCCATACACGCCCAAGAAGCTTAGGAGGTTCACGCAAATATTCTTCGTAACGTGCATCACGTCGATTGCAGAGCGGACTTCTAGGACTTTCCAATA
>NW_025294559.1:0-1011 GCF_018294505.1 Triticum aestivum | reverse complement strand
GTCAACTTGTCTTTGAGTGCCTGGAAGCTTTCCTGACATTTGTCTGTCCACTGGAACTTGACGCCCTTATGCAATAGGTTAGTCAGAGGCCTGGCAATCTTGGAGAAGTTCTCGACGAATCGACGGCAGTAGCTGGCGAGACCGAGAAAACTTCTGACTTGCTTAACGTTCTTCGGAGGAGTCCAATCGAGAATAGCCTGAACTCGTTCAGGGTTGACGGCAATACCATCCTTAGAGATGACATGCCCAAGATAGGTTACTTCGGGAAGCCAGAATTCACATTTGGAGAACTTGGCATAAAGTTGATGCTCTCGTAGCTTTTCCAGCACGAGGCGAAGATGTTCAGCATGTTCCTCTTCGTTCTTGGAAAATACCAGAATATCATCCAGATAAACCACGACGAACTTGTCGAGGTAATCCATGAATATATAGTTCATCAGGCGAGAGAAGGTGGCTGGAGCATTGGTCAAGCCAAAAGACATGACGGTGTACTCGTATGAACCATAACGAGTCACAAAGGCGGTCTTGGGGATATCTTCCTCACGAACACGGATCTGGTGGTAACCCAACCTCAAGTCGAGTTTAGAGAACACTGATGATCCAGCCAATTGATCATACAGATCATTGATCCGAGGAAGAGGATACTTATTCTGAATGGTAGCTTGATTTATAGGACGGTAGTCTTGGACCAATCGGTTCGTCCCATCTTTCTTCTTGACAAAGAGAGAAGGTGCTCCCCAAGGAGAGCAACTTGGGCGAATGAAACCACTTCGAAGAGAATTATCGATTTCCTCCTTAAGCTCAAGGAGTTCATGCGGCGGCATCTTGTAGGGTCGCTTGGCTATAGGAGTGGTGCCTGGTTTCAAGTCGATGACGAATTCGACAGCTCTAGCAGGGGGAATCCCTGGGAGTTCTTCAGGAAAGACGTCTAGGAATTCACGCACGACGGGAATGTTTTCAATGCCCTCAAGTGGTGCAGCGTTCAATGCGTTTAAGGCATAAAGTCTGGCC
>NW_025294558.1:0-1011 GCF_018294505.1 Triticum aestivum | reverse complement strand
GAACACCCCTTAACTGGTCAGAGACCGGGGAAAGACAATTCTTTGGCCCGGATATGATTCAGGAAGCAGAAGAACAAGTTCGTATCGTTCGTGAAAAGTTGAAAACAGCCCAATCCCGTCAAAAGAGTCAATATGACCGAAAACATAAGGCTATGACTTTCGAGGTTGACGAGAAGGCTTACCTTCGGGTCACCCCTCTGAAGGGAACCCATCGTTTCGGTATCAAAGGCAAATTGGCTCCTCGTTACATTGGACCTTTTCGCATTCTTGCCAAACGAGGAGAAGTTGCCTACCAATTGGAACTACCTCCGCACCTCTCCAGAGTTCACGATGTCTTCCACGTTTCTCAACTCAGGCGTTGCTTCTCGGATCCTATCCGTGAAGTGGACCACGAAACGCTTGATCTCCAAGATGATCTTACATATCGAGAGTACCCCATCCGTATCCTCGATCAAGCCGAACGTACCACGCGACGTCATAATATCAAGTTTCTCAAAGTTCAATGGTCGCACCATTCCGAGGATGAAGCAACTTGGGAAAGGGAGGATCGTCTTCGACTCGAGTATCCCGCCTTCTTCCCGGAGGAACCCAAATCTCGGGACGAGATTCTTTTGAGTGGGGGTGAGTTGTCACACCCTAGCTAGTCATGCATTAGAGTGTTGCATCATGTTTACTCTTTCATCAGAAACTTGAAATGGGGATGACAGAACCCCCAGTCCCCTCTGAAACCAACTAGGGTTTACTAAAATAATTTTCAATGAACCTGAAATGCCCTTCTAAAATGCCCATCATTTTTGTCTTGGTTCAGAACCTCTGCAAAAGTGGTGCACATTTTCCTAGGCCATCTTAGGGTTTTTGAATTAAATCATAACTATTTGAATTTGGGCATTTAAAATAATATAAAATATTTAAATGCTCAAATATCTCCAAACTAAAATGTTTCATGTTGGAAATAATCCAACTATGAGCCAGGAGTAGTTTGGTGATTTTTGGAATTGCCTAGGTATTTTA
>NW_025294557.1:0-1011 GCF_018294505.1 Triticum aestivum | reverse complement strand
TTAGTCACATGACGATGTGACCTGTGAGTGTTAATCACATGGCGATGTGAACTAGATTATTGACTCTAGTGCAAGTGGGAGACTGTTGGAAATATGCCCTAGAGGCAATAATAAAAGTATTATTATTATATTTCCTTGTTCATGATAATTGTCTTTTATTCATGCTATAACTGTATTATCCGGAAATCGTAATACACGTGTGAATATATAGACCACAATATGTCCCTAGTGAGCCTCTAGTTGACTAGCTCGTTGTGATCAACAGATAGTCATGGTTTCCTGGCTATGGACATTGGATGTCGTTGATAACGGGATCACATCATTAGGAGAATGATGTGATGGACAAGACCCAATCCTAAGACTAGCACAAAAGATCGAGTAGTTCATTTGCTAGAGCTTTGCGAATGTCAAGTATCTCTTCCTTTGACCATGAGATCGTATAACTCCTGGATACCGTAGGAGTGCTTTGGGTGTATCAAACGTCACAACATAACTGGGTGACTATAAAGGTGCACTACAGGTATCTCCGAAAGTATCTATTGTTTTATGCGGATCGAGACTGGGATTTGTCACTCCGTGTAAACGGAGAGGTATCTCTGGGCCCACTCGGTAGGACATCATCATATGCGCAATGTGACCAAGGGGTTGATCACGGGATGATGTGTTACGGAACGAGTAAAGTGACTTGCCGATAACGAGATTGAACAAGGTATTGGATACCGACGATCGAATCTCGGGCAAGTAAAATACCGCTAGACAAAGGGAATTGTATACGGGATCGATTGAGTCCTTGACATCGTGGTTCATCCGATGAGATCATCGTGGAACATGTGGGAGCCAACATGGGTATCCAGATCCCGCTGTTGGTTATTGACCGGAGAACGTCTCGGTCATGTCTGCATGTCTCCCGAACCCGTAGGGTCTACACACTTAAGGTTCGATGACGCTAGGGTTATAAAGGAAGCTTGTATGTGGTTACCGAATGTTGTTCGGAGTCCCGGATGAGATCCC
>NW_025294556.1:0-1011 GCF_018294505.1 Triticum aestivum | reverse complement strand
CAATCACGCAAATCACTTCGAGACCCCAAAACCGAGTAATAGTCCAAGAAACGGGTCAGAATCGGCCCACACTGCGAGTCTGGACGACCAACACGTAAGCACTCCTGGGATTCGACAACCATGGAAATCGCTGTGGGACTCCAAAATGTTGATTAATAGTCCATGAAACGTGTCAAAATCGACAAAAACCGTGAGTCTTGATGACCGACACGTAGTCGCACCCCCGGGGTTTGTCAATCGTGGAAATCACTACGGGACCCCAAACAATGAGTAATAGTCCACTAAACGGGCCAGAATCGGCCAAAAGTGCGAGTGTTGATGACTGACACATAAGTGCACCTTGGGGCTCAACAACTATGGAAATCGCTATGGGACCCCAAAACGGTGAGTAATTGTCCATGAAACGGGTCAGAATCGATAAAAAACGAGAGTGTTGATGACCGATACAATGACACACCCCGGGGTTCGTCAATCATCGAAATCACTCCGGGACCCCAAAATAGTGAGTAATAGTCCATGAAACGGGCCAGAATCGGCCAAAACTGCGATTGTTGATGACCGACAGGTAAGTGCACCTTGGGGTTCAACAACTATGGAAAACACTACGGGACTCCAAAACGGTGAGTAATAGTCCACGAAATGGGTCACAATCGACAAAAAATGCGAGTGTTGATGACTGACACGTAAGTGCACCCTGGGGTTCAACAACTATGGAAATCGCTACGGGACCCCAAAACGGTGAGTGATAGTCCACGAACGGGTCACTATCGAAAAATACCGCGATTGGTGATGACCGACACGTAGACACACCCTAGGGTTCGGCAATCGTGTAAATCACTTTGAGACCCCAAAACCGAATAATAGTCCAAGAAACGGGTCAGAATCAGCCCGAACAACGAGTCTTGACAACCAACACGTAAGCACTCCATGGGATTCGACAACCATGGAAATCGCTCTGGGAGACCCAAACAATAATTAATAGTCCACGAAACGGGTCAGAATCGCTAAAAA
>NW_025294555.1:0-1011 GCF_018294505.1 Triticum aestivum | reverse complement strand
TGTAGGTCATCAACACTTGCAGTTTTGGCCGATTTTGGCGCATTTCGTGGACTATTACTCACCATTTTGAGGTCTTGGAGCGATTTCCACGATTGATGAACCTCGGGGTGCATTTACCTATCGGTCATCAACACTCGTAGGTTTGGCCGATTCTGGCCCGTTTCATGGAGTATTACTGACCGTTTTGGGGTCCCGAAGCGATTTTCTGGGTTTATGGACCCCAAGGTGCGCTTACGTGCATGACATTAACACTCGCCATTTTGGCCGATTCGGGCCCATTTCATGGACTATTACTCACTGTTTTGGGATCCCAGAGCGACTTTTATGGTTGCTGAACCCCAAGGTGCGCTTACGTGTAGGTCATTAACACTCGCTGTTTTGGCCGATTCTGTCCCGTTTCGTGGACTACTACTCACCAATTTGGGGTCCCAGAGCGATTTTTATGGTTGCCGAAGCCCAAGGTGTGCTTACGTGTCGTTCATCAACACTCGCCATTTTGGCTGATTCTGGCCCGTTTCATGGGCTATTACTCATTGATTTGGGGTTTCAGAGTGATTTTATGGTTACTGAACCCTAATGTGCGCTTACGTGTAGGTCATTAACACTCACAATTTTCGCTGATTCTGGCCCGTTTCGTGGACTATTAATCACCATTTTGGGGTCCCGAAGCGATTTTAATGGTTGCTAAACCCCATGAGGCGCTTATGTGTCATTCATCAACACTCTCTGTTTTGCCCGATTCTGGCCCGTTTCATGGGCTATTACTCACCATTTTGGGGTTCCTGTGCGATTTCATTGCTTGTTGAACTACAAGGTGCTATTACGTGCAGGTCATTGACACTCGCCGTTTTGGCTGATTCGACCCGTCTCATGGGCTATTGCTCACCTTTTTGAGGTCCTGGAGCGATTTCCATGATTAATGATCCCTGAGGTGCGTTTACGTGTAGGTCATCAACACTTGCAGTTTTGGCCGATTTTGGAGCATTTCGTGGACTATTACTCACCACTTTG
>NW_025294554.1:0-1011 GCF_018294505.1 Triticum aestivum | reverse complement strand
GATCGAAATTACTACACCGGAGCCTCTGGTGGTCGAAATTACTGCACCGGAGCCTCTGGTGGTCGAAATTACTTCACCGGAGCCTCCTCGCTACCCCGTGGACGATATAAAGGAGATGAAAGAATGTCATCTGTATTATCCTATCGGGAACATGTCCATGAAGGTAGCCATCGGCAGTGCTTTACCATGTTTACCTGGAGCACTCCACCACAACAACCCCATTCAAGATGGCTATGCTCGTGTCACGGTGGAGGACATAGTCCAAGGGTTTGAGGACCTAGAGATTGACATTGCTACACCTGAAGGGGAGAAAAGACTTGGAGATGTCAAGCGCCATTTCATTCTATGGCAAAAGAAGTTTATCAAGTTTCCAGGCGAGGCGCCAAGGACAACAAGTCCACCCCCCTACGGTGGTGGTGGTGGCGGTGGCGGTGGTGGTGGTGGCGGTGGCGGTGGTGGTGGTGGTGGTGGTGGTGGCGGTTCACCTACACCTCCGTCACGTCAGCCGACGCCGCCCCCCAGTCCACAACGTCCGGCAGGTGATCAGCCGCCGCCCCCCAGTCCTCGTCCGGTGGGTGATCAGACGCCGCCCCCCAATCCACCTCCGGCAAAGAAGCAGAAGCAGTCCTGGATTATTAACCCGGACCCTTATGTACCTAAGACCACAAAGGTACCGGAGCCATCACTGAAGCCTCTCCCCACAAGGCCTTGGGAACGTAGTGCCGAGGAAGTCGACGCGGCCGCGGCTGCTGATTTGGAGAAATGGAAGGCGGACTGCAAGAAGAAAAGAGAGCCCGAGCCCAAGCCAGTATTTTCTGATGAGCAAAAGAAGTGGGCTAAGTCATTTTTGAGCACACCGTCCCAAGCCGCGAAGAATCTGCCTAACGACTATGCACGTGAACTTCGCAGGCAGGCACTCATGTTCAAGGAGAACAAAGAGCGGGAGAAGGCCGAAAGTAAAAAAAGCGGGAAACAAGTTGCCCAGCTCGGGGAACAAAGTAAACAATCGAT
>NW_025294553.1:0-1011 GCF_018294505.1 Triticum aestivum | reverse complement strand
GAGGAGGTGTTGGGGAGGGAGAAGGAGGCAACCAAAGGCCGAGGCGTTCAGGTATGAAGTCCCTCCTCTCCCCCCACTATATATAGGGGTGCCAAGGGGGGGTGGTGCGCAGCCTAGGAGATCCAATCTCCTATGGCCGGCGGCCAAGGGGAGGTTTCCCTCCCCCCAAGGCACCTAGGAGGTGCCTTACCCTCCTAGGACTCTTGCCCCCTTAAACCCTAGGCGCATGGGCCTATGTGGGGCTGGTGCCCTTGGCCCATTAGGCCAAGGCGCACCCCCTTACAGCCCATGTGGCCCCCCGGGACAGGTGGACCCACCCGGTGGACCCCCGGGACCCTTCCGGTGGTCCCGGTACAATACCGATAACCCCGAAACTTGTCCCGATGCCCGAAACAAGACTTCCCATATATAAATCTTTACCTCCGGACCATTCCGGAACTCCTCGTGACGTCCGAGATCTCATCCGGGACTCCGAACAACATTCGGGTTACTGCATATACATATCCCTACAACCCTAGCGTAACTGAACCTTAAGTGTGTAGACTCTACGGGTTCGGGAGACAAGCAGACATGACCGAGACGACTCTCCGGTCAATAACCAACAGCGGGATCTGGATACCCATGTTGGCTCCCACATGCTCCACGATGATCTCATCGGATGAACCACGATGTCGAGGATTCAATCAACCCCGTACGTTATTCCCTTTGTCTATCGATATGTTACTTGCCCGAGATTCGATCGTCGGTATCCCAATACCTCGTTCAATCTCGTTACCGGCAAGTCACTTTACTCGTACCGTAATGCATGATCCCGTGACCAGACACTTGGTCACTCTGAGCTCATTATGATGATGCATTACCGAGTGGGCCCAGTGATACCTCTCCGTCATACGGAGTGACAAATCCCAGTCTTGATCCATGTCACCCAACAGACACTTTCGGAGATACCCGTAGTCTACCTTTATAGTCACCCAGTTACGTTGTGACGTTTGGCATACCCAAAGCACTCCT
>NW_025294552.1:0-1011 GCF_018294505.1 Triticum aestivum | reverse complement strand
AACGAACCCCGGGGTTCATCGAAACGGGCCAGAATCGGCCCAAACTGTGATTGTTGATGGCCGACACGTAAGAGCACCTTGGAGTTCGACAACCATGGAAATCGCTTCGGGACCCCAAAACGGTGAGTAATAGTCCATGAAACGGGCCAGAATCGGCCAAAACTGTGAGTGTTGATGACCAACACGTAAGCACACCTTGGAGTTCAACAACTATGGAAATCACTTCGGGACCCCAAAACGGTGAGTAATAGTCCACGAAACCCGTCAGAATTGGCGAAAACTCTCAGTGTTGACGACGGGCACATAAACGAACCCCGGGGTTCATCGATCGTGGAAATTGCTCTAGGTCCCCAAAACGCTGAGTGATAGTGCACAAAACGGACTAGAATCGGCCGAATATGTGAGTGTTGATCACCGACACGTAAACGCACCAAGGGTTCGTCAATCACCGAAATGACTCCAAGACCCCAAAATAGAGTAATAGTCCAAGAAACGGGCCAAAATTGGCCCAAACTGTGATTGTTCATGACCGACATGTAAGCGCACCTTGGAATTCGACAACCATGGAAATCGCTTTGGGACCCCAAAACGGTGAGTAATAGTCCATGAAACGGGCCAGAATCAACCAAAACTGTGAGTGTTGATGACCAACACGTAAGCACACCTTGGAGTTCAACAACTATGGAAATCACTTCGGGACCCCAAAACCGTGAGTAATAGTCCACGAAACATGTCAGAATTGGCCAAAACTGTGAGTGTTGACGACAGACACATAAATGCACCCTGGGGTTCATCAATCATGGAAATTGCTCTAGGTCTCCAAAACATTGAGTAATAGTGCACGAAACGGACACGATTCGGCCAAATATGTGAGTGTTGATGATCGACACGTAAACGCACCCTGGGGTTCGTCAATCATGGAAATGACTCTGAGACCCCAAAATAGAGTAGTAGTCCAAGAAACGGGCCAGAATCGGCCCAAACTGTGATTGTTGATGACCGACACGTAAG
>NW_025294551.1:0-1011 GCF_018294505.1 Triticum aestivum | reverse complement strand
ATGGAGCGAGCAACCAACTTATTGGAAATCATACATACCGATGTGTGCGGTCCAATGAGCGTTGAGGCTCGCGGAGGATATCGTTATGTTCTCACTCTCACTGATGACTTAAGTAGATATGGGTATGTCTACTTAATGAAACACAAGTCTGAGACCTTTGAAAAGTTCAAGGAATTTCAGAATGAGGTGGAGAATCAACGTGACCGAAAGATAAAGTGCCTACGATCAGATCGTGGAGGAGAATATTTAAGTCACGAATTTGGCACACACTTAAGGAAATGTGGAATCGTTTCACAACTCACGCCGCCTGGAACACCTCAGCGAAACGGTGTGTCCGAACGTCGTAATCGCACTCTATTGGATATGGTGCAGTCTATGATGTCTCTTACTGATTTACCGCTATCATTTTGGGGATACGCTCTAGAGACAGCTACATTCACTTTAAATAGGGCACCGTCTAAATCCGTTGAGACGACACCGTATGAATTATGGTTTGGGAAGAAACCTAAGCTGTCATTTCTAAAAGTTTGGGGATGCGATGCTTATGTCAAGAAACTTCAACCTGAAAAGCTCGAACCCAAGTCGAAAAAATGCGTCTTCATAGGATACCCTAAGGAAACTGTCGGGTATACCTTCTACTTAAGATCCGAGGGCAAAATCTTTGTTGCCAAGAACGGATGCTTTCTGGAAAAAGAGTTTCTCTCGAAAGAAGTAAGTGGGAGGAAAGTAGAACTCGATGAAGTACTACCTCTCGAACGGGAAAGTGGTGCAGCTCAGGAAAATGTTCCTGTGATGCCCACACCAACTGAAGAGGAAACCAATGATGATGATCAAGGTACTTCGGATCAAGTTGCTACTGAACTTCGTAGGTCCACAAGGACACGTTCCGCACTAGAGTGGTACGGCAACCCCGTCCTGGAAATCATGTTGTTAGACAACGGTGAACCTTCGAACTATGAAGAAGCGATGGCGGGCCCAGATTCCAACAAATGGCTTGAAGCCATGAAATCC
>NW_025294550.1:0-1011 GCF_018294505.1 Triticum aestivum | reverse complement strand
CGCCTCGCCCCCTCCTCCACCGAACCTGCCCCAGGTGAGCCCCCCTCCTTTTTTCTGTTTTTTTTCTGTTTTTTTCCTTTTTAGATTCAATTGGGAGTTAATCTTCCGGATGATTGCGTCATCGACATAATTCTCCAATCACTGCCACCAAGCTACAAGAGCTTCGTAATGAACTATAATATGCAAGGGATGAACAAGACTATTCCCGAGCTCTTCGCAATGCTGAAAGCTGCGGAGGTAGAAATCAAGAAGGAGCATCAAGTGTTGATGGTTAACAAGACCACTAGTTTCAAGAAAAAGGGCAAAGGGAAGAAAAAGGGGAACTTCAAGAAGAACGGCAAGCAAAGTTGCTGCTCAAGAGAAGAAACCCAAGTCTGGACCTAAGCCTGAAACTGAGTGCTTCTACTGCAAGCAGACTGGTCACTAGAAGCGGAACTGCCCCAAGTATTTGGCGGATAAGAAGGATGGCAAGGTGAACAAAGGTATATGTGATATACATGTTATTGATGTGTACCTTACTAGAGCTCGCAGTAGCACCTGGGTATTTGATACTGGTTCTGTTGCTAATATTTGCAACTCGAAACAGGGACTACAGAATAAGCGGGCACTGGCAAAGGACGAGGTGACGATGCGCGTGGGAAACGGTTCCAAAGTCGATGTGATCGCAGTCGGCACGCTACCTCTACATCTACCTTCGGGATTAATATTAGACCTAAGTAATTGTTATTTGGTGCCAGCGTTGAGCATGAACATTATATCTGGATCTTGTTTAATGCGAGATGGTTATTCATTTAAATCAGAGAATAATGGTTGTTCTATTTATATGAGTAATATCTTTTATGGTCATGCACCCTTGAAGAGTGGTCTATTTTTATTGAATCTCGATAGTAGTAATACACATATTCATAATGTTGAAGCCAAAAGATGCAGAGTTGATAATGAAAGTGCAACTTATTTGTGGCACTGTCGTTTAGGTCATATCGGTATAAAGCGCATGAAGAAACTCCATAC
>NW_025294549.1:0-1011 GCF_018294505.1 Triticum aestivum | reverse complement strand
CATCAAATCAAAATCAGAAACGGGGACATTCCTAAAACGGCCTTTGTTACTCGTTATGGCCAATACGAGTACACCGTCATGTCCTTCGGATTAACCAACGCTCCAGCCACCTTTTCTCGGTTAATGAACTCAATCTTCATGGAGTATTTGGATAAATTCGTCGTGGTTTACCTCGATGATATACTCATCTACTCCAAGAACGAGGAAGAACATGCCGAACATCTAAGGCTAGTGTTGCAGAAACTTCGAGAGCATCGCCTTTATGCCAAATTTTCTAAATGTGAATTCTGGTTGTCAGAAGTGACCTATTTGGGTCATGTAATATCTGGTAAAGGTATTGCTGTTAACCCTGAGCGAGTTCAAGCCGTCCTTAATTGGACTCCACCTGAATCGGTCAAGCAAGTTCGGAGTTTTCTGGGCTTAGCGAGCTATTGTCGTCGCTTTGTCGAGAACTTCTCCAAAGTTGCCAAACCTCTAACCGAACTCCTCAAGAGAGATAAGAAGTTCGAGTGGACTCCACAATGTGAGCATAGCTTTCAGGAACTGAAAAGACGCCTGACCTCTGCTCCCGTACTGGTACCGCCAGACTTCTCCAAGGACTTTGTTATCTACTGCGACGCCTCGCGACAAGGACTAGGTTGCATTCTCATGCAAGATCGACACGTAATTGCCTACGCTTCACGGCAATTGCACCCACATGAGGAGAATTATCCCACTCATGATCTAGAGCTTGCAGCCGTAGTCTATGCACTTAAAACCTGGCGACATTACCTCCTCGGTAACCGTTGCGAAATATTCACTGATCACCAAAGCCTGAAGTACATTTTCACCCAACCGGATCTAAATCTCAGGCAAAGACGTTGGGTTGAATTGATCACAGACTTCGACTTAGGAATAACCTACACCCCAGGGAAAGCCAACGTCATGGCTGATGCGCTAAGTCGTAAATCTTATTGTAACAATCTGATGCTACAACAAAGTCAACCGCTTCTCCATGAGGAATTTCGGAAG
>NW_025294548.1:0-1011 GCF_018294505.1 Triticum aestivum | reverse complement strand
CCGGACGTGTTCCGTTGACCTGCTGACGTCACACTGACGTCAGGCTGACGCAATAATTGATTTTCTGGAATTATTCTAATATAGGAAATTCCAGAATATAATTTAAACTTCAAAAATTCATAACTTTTATTCTGTAACTCCAAATCAGACAAATTATATATGAAAAATGATCAGAAAAATCCAATCTATCCATCTGTACTATTTTCATGCATGATTAAACAAGTTAACTTGATGTTTAATGCAGAACAAGGAAAAACACTTTAAAGGGCCATGTTTGAGTTTGAAATTTGAATCTTTGATTCAAATTAGTTCAAACCCTTCTGGTCTTAGCTGCATTAGCCCAACACACTCATATTGCTATGTTGCATGCATACATCATATTGTTGCACATTGTTTGGTGATGGTTGTGTATCGGTGTTCTTTGCGGCAGGATCTGCCTCCGAGGAGTATCGTGATTACCCTAACGAAGAACCGTATCAGTGCATCGAATCCTCAGGCAAGCAACCAACCGTTTGATCATATCGATACAATCCCATGTTCTTGCTCCTGCTCTCTTTTACTGCATTAAGACAACGCATTTCAAACTGCTGTGTGCTACGGTAGTTGAACCCACTTCCTCTGCATGACCTGTCATTGCCACAGTAACTAAATGAAACCCACTAGCATGTGTAGGAGTTGATTGAGCCATATGTATGTGTTGTTCCTACCTTGCTATGCCTGCTATGCTTAGAGTCGTGTCAGGTCTGGTTCATCTGGGTGATGGCTAGAGTGAAATGATTATGTCGGTAATGAGAGTGGTGTGGTGAACACGATTTGGTAAAGGTATCGATGAGAGGCCATGTAGGAGTACATGGTGGGTTGTTTCATTGAAGCCGACCTTAAGCACTGAGATCTGTATGTGTGATTTAAGAATCAGCTACTACCATGCATTGGGCCCGAAACCAATGGACCCTCTCGGCTTCTTATTCACCCTAGTTCTCTGTCCAGGAGTTGCAAGTAGTTTCTGGTGTT
>NW_025294547.1:0-1011 GCF_018294505.1 Triticum aestivum | reverse complement strand
TTTCGAAGTATCAGGTTTTCATACGGAAACTGGTGTGTTACAAAGGGATTTCAATTTTTTGAAATTACTTGAACTCGAGACTTTTTGTGTGTTTAAAATGCACCATTCAAAGCCACATCATCAATTCTCAAACCTTTCTGACTTCATTTGTTATTTTTCATGCATTTACTGGTTTTTTGAGCTATATGACCCTGAAAATGAAAAGCTCTACAAATGAACTCTCAAAAGGTTGAAAGTTGGCAGGGTATCATCATTTCACCCACATAGAATGTGCTAAAAAGTTGAGAGGGTTACGGCGAAACATGGATGCACTTCGTGTACAAAACGAACAATCTCTTTCGAAGTATCTGGCTTTCATACGGAAACTCGTGTGTTACAAAGGATCTCATTTTTTTGAGCTATATGACACTGAAAATGAAAAGCACTACAAATGAACTCTGAAAAGGTTGAAAGATGGCACGGTATCATCATTTCACCCACATAGAATGTGCTAAAAAGTTGAGAGGGTTACGGCAAAAAATGGATGCACTTCATGTAAAAAACGGACAATCTCTTTCGAAGAATCCCGGTTTTATACGGAAACTCGTTTGTTACATAGGGATTTGTTTTTTTTAACTTATTTGAACTCGAGACTTTGTGTGTGTTCAAAATGCACCATTCAAAGCCACATCATCAATTTTAAACCCTTTCTGTGTTCATTTGTTACTTTTCATACATTTACTTATTTTTTCAGCTATATGACCCTGGAAATGAAAAGCACTACAATTGCACTCTGAAAAGGTTGAAAGTTGGCATGGTATCATCATTTCAGCCACATAGAATGTGCTGAAAAGTTGAGAGGGCTACGACAAAAACTGGATGCACTTCGTCTACAAAACGGGCAATCTCTTTCGAAGTATCAGGGTTTCATACGGAAACTCGTTTGTTACAAAGGGATTTCAATTTTTTGAAATTACTTGAACTCGAGACTTTTTGTGTGTTCAAAATGCACCATTCAAAGCCGCATCACCA
>NW_025294546.1:0-1011 GCF_018294505.1 Triticum aestivum | reverse complement strand
GATTGAGTCCTTGACATCGTGGTTCATCCGATGAGATCATCGTGGAACATGTGGGAGCCAACATGGGTATCCAGATCCCGCTGTTGGTTATTGACCGGAGAACGTCTCGGTCATGTCTGCATGTCTCCCGAACCCGTAGGGTCTACACACTTAAGGTTCGATGACGCTAGGGTTATAAAGGAAGCTTGTATGTGGTTACCGAATGTTGTTCGGAGTCCCGGATGAGATCCCGGACGTCACGAGGAGTTCCGGAATGGTCCGGAGGTAAAGATTTATATATAGGAAGTCCTGTTTCGGCCATCGGGACAAGTTTCGGGGTCATCGGTATTGTACCGGGACCACCGGAAGGGTCCCGGGGGCCCACCGGGTGGGGCCACCTGCCCCGGGGGGCCACATGGGCTGTAGGGGTGCGCCTTGGCCTACATGGGCCAAGGGCACCAGCCCCAAGAGGCCCATGCGCCTGGGGAAACCCTAAAGGAAGAGTCCCAGCAGGGGAAGGCACCTCCTAGGTGCCTTGGGGGGGGAGGACTCCTCCCCTGGCCGCCGCCCCCTTGGAGATTGGATCTCCTAGGGGCTGGCGCACCCCCCCCCCCTTGGGATCCCTATATATAGTGGGGTAGGAGGGCCTCCCAAACACACCTTATGCCTTTGGTGCAGCCCCTCCCTCTCTCCCAAGTTCTTCTCCTCTCCCGTGGTGCTTGGCGAAGCCCTGCGGGATTGCCACGCTCCTCCATCACCACCACGCCGTTGTGCTGCTGCTGGATGGAGTCTTCCTCAACCTCTCCCTCTCTCCTTGCTGGATCAAGGCGTGGGAGACGTCACCGGGCTGTACGTGTGTTGAACGCGGAGGTGCCGTCCGTTCGGCACTTGATCATCGGTGATTTGAATCACGACGAGTACGACTCCATCAACCCCGTTCACTTGAACGCTTCCGCTTAGCGATCTACAAGGGTATGTAGATGCACTCTCCTTTCTACTCGTTGCTGGTCTCTCCATAGATAGATCTTGGTG
>NW_025294545.1:0-1011 GCF_018294505.1 Triticum aestivum | reverse complement strand
GGCATGATGAGCTGACATCCAGTCCATACCCAGAATGATATTAATATCTGAAGATTTAAGGGCTATCAAAGATGCGAGAAAAACAAGTCTGTCGACTTGGATTTCATTTCCATGGCTTACTCTAGAAGTTTGCCATTTGGATCCCGGAGTTTGAATTACCATAGAGGTTGGCATATCACCGAATGCGACGTTATGCAAGCGAGCATAGTTTTCAGATATAAAAGAATGAGAGGCTCCTGTATCGAAAAGAACAGATGCCGGGTGGCAATTAACAAGAAGCGTACCGAGAACGACGTTGGGATCCTCTTGAGCTTCTTCGGCAGAGATACAGTTAACATGGCCACGTGAAGCGGTGACCGGCTTGGCGTGGAATATTTTCCCTGTCGGCTTGCCACGGCCAACAGCTTTAGCAGATTGATTGGGGTTGGTCTGGGGACACTCACGCATATAGTGGCCAGATTCCCCACACTTGAAACAAGTCACGTAACTGGTACGTGGAGGAGCATTATTGGTTGGACCCCCATAGGGCTTGGTCGGTGCAGACTGTTGAACAGGGGGAGGCGCCTGGAAAGATGGCCTCGGTGTGAACCTGGGTGGCAGGGCGGTGTTGGGCACCCACACGCGGCGCTTCTGAGGACCAGCACCGGATGAGGAACCCATGTCACGGCCATGCTTGCGTGTTGCGTCATAGTCAGTCTGACCAGTTTCAGCACTGATGGCTTTGTTGACAAGTTTCTGAAAAGATGTGCACTCATGCAGACGGAGGTCGCGGCGAAGCTCAGGACTAAGGCCCTTACGGAACCTTGCTTGCTTCTTGGCGTCAGTAGACACTTCCTCAGTTGCATATCGGGCGAGATTACCAAACTCCCTGCTATAGGCATCCACAGAAAGTCGGCCTTGGGTGAAACTGCAAAATTCTTCACGTTTACGGTCCATGAGACCCTCCGGAATGTGATGTTCACGGAAAGCCTCGCTGAACTCAGCCCAAGTAGTGACATGGCCCGCTGGGCG
>NW_025294544.1:0-1011 GCF_018294505.1 Triticum aestivum | reverse complement strand
AAAACAGTGAGTAATAGTCCACGAAACGGGCCAGAATCGTCCAAAACTGTCAGTGTTGATGACCGACACGTAAACGCACCCCAGGGTTCGTTAATCGTGGAAGTCACTGCGAGACCCCCAAATAGTGAGTGATAGTCCACGAAACGGGCCAGAATCGGCCAAAACTGTCAATGTTGATGACCTACATGTAAGCGCACCTTGTTGTTCAACAAGCATGGAAATCACTTCGGGACCCCAAAACGATGAGTAATAGACCACGAAACGGGTCAGAATCGACAAAAACCGCAAGTGTTGATCACCGACACGTAAATGCACCCCGGGGTTCGTTAATCGTGGAAGTCACTCCGGGACCCAAAACAGTTAGTAATAGTCCACGAAACGGGCCAGAATCGGGCAAAACTGTCAGTGTCGATGACCAACACTTAAGCGCACCTTGTTTTTCAACAAGCATGGAAATCACTTCGGGACCCCAAAACGGTGAGTAATAGTCCATGAAACGGGTCAGCATCGACAAAACCGCGAGTGTTGATGACCGACACGTAAACGCACCCCAGGGTTCGTAAATCGTGGAAATCACTCCGGGCCCCCAAAAAAGTGAGTACTAGTCCACAAAATGGGCCAGAATCGGCCAAAACTGCTAGTGTTGATGATCAACACGTAATAGCACCCCAGGGTTTATTGATCGTGGAAGTCACTCCGAGATCCCAAAACAGTGAGTAATAGTCCACGGAACGGGCCAGAATCGGCCAAAACTGTCAATGTTGATGACCTACACGTAAGCGCACCTTGGGGTTCAACAAGCATGGAAATCACTTTGGGACCCCAAAACGGTGAGTAATAGTCCACGAAACGGGTCAGAATCGACAAAAACCGCGAGTATTGATGAACGACACGTAAATGCACCCAAGGATTCGTTGATTGTGGAAGTCACTCCGAGACCTCAAAATAGTGAGTGATAGTCCACGAAACGGGCTAGAATCGGCCAAAACTGTCAATGTGGATGACCTACAC
>NW_025294543.1:0-1011 GCF_018294505.1 Triticum aestivum | reverse complement strand
TTTTTTGATTTGTTTTTTGCATTATTTATTTTCTTTTGTTTTTTGCTTTAATTTTTAATTCTGTTTGCTTTTAGGTTAGCAAAATTATAAACTTTCTGTTAGTTCCATTAGTTTTAGAAAAATTATAAACTTTCTGTTAGTGCCATTAGTTTTCAAATTTGAATAGTTAAAACTTGAATTCTTTGAAAATTGTTTGAATCACAAGTTTGTGATTAACTTACTAAAAAATGAGAATAGATGCGCTTATAGAGAAAATTCAACCTAAATTCCTAGTAAATTTCTATGAATTTCAGAGAAATTCACTATGAATTTAGGTTAAACTTTTCTCTATTAGGGCATCTATTTTCACTTTGAGAGGAGCTCAACAAGGCAGAGAGGGAAGGGCTTATAAACCTCGTGTGAGCCCCCTTCGGTTGGCGAGGTGGGACTAAACTCTGCCCACAACGAGGACCAACCCTTTAGTCCCGGTTTGTGGCACAAACCGGGACTAATGGTCATGGGCCAGGGGCGAGGAGCAAAATTATAAACTTTCTGTTAGTGCCATTAGTTTTAGAAAGTTGAAAGTTGAAAGTTGGCATGGGCCAGGGACTAATGGTCATGGTATTACGAGGGCCGAACCATAAGACATGAAAGCATTTCAAATGAACTCTGAAAAAGTTGAAAGTTGGAATGGTATCATAATTTCACCCACATAGCATGTGCATGTACAAAACGGACAATGGTAGCATGTTCGTGTGTTACAAAGTTGGCATGGTATCATCATAATAGTTGCGGGAGAAAGTCTTCACTTTTTCTTCGCTTGTGTCATTTGCTTATTGCGCCATAACCATGGATAATCTTCATTGTTTATCAGGATGCTTGGGTCAGCCTTGACATTGAAGGGAGGAATTTCATGAAACTTTTCATAATCGTCAGACATGTCGGTCTTGCCGTCCACTCCCAGGATGTCCCTTTTTCCTGAAAGAACTATGTGGCACTTTGGCTCATCGTATGATGTATTCGCTTCCTTAT
>NW_025294542.1:0-1011 GCF_018294505.1 Triticum aestivum | reverse complement strand
TTGATGTCAACGTCTACGTAGAACCCATCAGAAGGGGTTGCAGCGTCTTCTGTAAAATGTAAATTATAGCAACATGAGTACAAAGGTACTCAGCAAGACTTACATCAGAACCTACATACATGCATATTATCAAGAAGGGTTGGTGGGGTTATTGCAGCAAGCCAGCTTTGACTCTTGGCTAGGCTAACCTACGAGACTCCAACTTGAAATGGTTTTGCGCACACGAGTCCATTACTCATCACTTCAATACACTACCGAGGATCCACCTCCGTCTCCCTACGGAAGAGCCATCCTCGGCACTCACACTTATCTTGAGGCTTTTAGCAGTTTCCATTTACTTGTCTATGAACTGTATAGGCAACCCAGTAGTCCTTTACCGCGGACGCGGCTATTCGAATAGATCATGATAACCCTGCAGGGGTGTACTTCTTCATACACGCTCTCGCCACTTATCGTCGTTTACACGACATGTACTCGGCAACCTTCAAGCGGAAGCCCAACGTGGGTGTCGGCCACGACCTACCTAATCACCTAAGCCTCCAGTCCAGGTTTATCGCCTATCCAGGTTCCATCCGCAGGGAGTCCGGCCGAGGTTTCCCATACGGCCCCGAACGATGTGAACAGGGTTCCCGAGATACCTAACGGGTATTCGGTACACCCGACCACGTACCTACCGCATCACAGCCCACCCCTACGGTCAGCGCTGTCCACGGCCTCCAGTAGGCTACAAACACCAGAAACTACTTGCAACTCCTGGACGGAGAACTAGGGTGAATAAGAAGCCGAGAGGGTCCATTGGTTTCGGGCCCAATGCATGGTAGTAGCTGATTCTTAAATCACACATACAGATCTCAGTGCTTAAGGTCGGCTTCAATGAAACAACCCACCATGTACTCCTACATGGCCTCTCATCGATACCTTTACCAAATCGTGTTCACCACACCACTCTCATTACCGACATAATCATTTCACTCTAGCCCATCACCCAGATGAACCAGACCTGACACGACT
>NW_025294541.1:0-1011 GCF_018294505.1 Triticum aestivum | reverse complement strand
CCTTGACTTAGTGATCACTCTTGCAGAATTTTGTCAAAACTTTGAAGAAGAAACCAGCCGACTGGAGCCAAACCTTGACCCTGTCAATTCTCCGGTAAATGACGAGGTTGCCATGGATATCTTCCGACTGGAATCTCGCGTTGCATCCGTCGTGGATTATCTCGCAAGGCTGAAGGCCGCCACATCTCGCATCGACTCGACGCTCTGGCCTGAGGAGACACTTCAGAATGACCTTGAGTCATTAATGGCCCGCTTGAACACGATCCCTGGTCGAGTGCAGGAATGGAAGAAGTCCTCAGCTCGGTGTGGTGCAGATGTTGCTCTGTGTCTGGCCCGAGTCCACTGCAAAGATGCACGAGAGGAGAAGTTGGCGGCTCTTCGGGTGGCCAATACCAAGAAGCACGACTTCAGGTCCTTTATGGAGACTTTCCTTGCAGCTGCCACTCGGATCGCCGACGGAATTGACCTTGATGAATTCGTCGCACCTTCCAGCCCTCCACAGGAGGGATAAAAAACTTCTTATGGCTCGACTCTTTTAAATTTGCCTCGGTATGCCGAGTGGAATTGTATCCGACAAACTTTAACAGGCTTGACGCCTGAGCACTTTCGGTTCCTTTAGACATTGATTCAAACTTGAATTTGGCGTTTGAACATGATTGCCTTCGGCTCAAAATGTCCTTTGCAGGTTCAAAGCAAGGTGCCTGTGCTTAGGCGAGCGCTTGGACTGCAGCTAAGCCTTCGAGCGTGAGGATCGCTCTTCACTCGGTAGGGTTTTTATAACTTAGGCGAGCACGAGGCTGCAGCTAAGCCTCCGAGTGGAAGGCTGGCTTACCACTCGGTAGGATTTTGATAAACTTAGGCGAGTGCTTGGACTGCAGCTAAGCCCCCGAGTGAGAGGATTGCTCACCACTCGGTAGGATTTTTATAACTTAGGCGAGCACGAGGCTGCAGCTAAGCCTCCGAGTGGAAGGCTGGCTTACCACTCGGTAGGATTTTGATAAACTTAGGCGA
>NW_025294540.1:0-1011 GCF_018294505.1 Triticum aestivum | reverse complement strand
AAAAAAACTCAAATAAAGGCCACTCAAAGTTTTCCCTACTTCAAACAATAACAAAAATAGTTTTATATAATAAAAATTTCTTAATATAACCTAATCATGGTTTTAGGTTAACTTAACAGAAAAGGTTTCACTAAGCAACTAGGAGCAAAAAGAATTAATTAAAAAGCTATTATAAAACTCATTTTAGGCCTAATCCAATTTCTATTAAGAAAAAATAATTTAAAACTTTTATTAGTTATAAAAGTTCATCTACTAGAATGACAGAAACTAACCTAGAATAACTAATCACAAGTTAAAAATAAATTAATTTACTAATTAATTAATTAGGAAAACAGGAACTAGTTAATTAATTAGGATTAATAGGATTCTGTCTAAAACTAATTATTTATTAATCCTAAAATACCCAAGTTAATTTCTAGGGTTTGGCAATGTCAAAATAAAGTGATGACAAAAAGAATCATGCAAAAATAATTTTTTTGTTAACTAAAGTTATAGCAGACTTACTATTCTGACTAAAACTAAAATAAAGCAATTTTAATTATTTTTGACATAGCTGAATATATATTTTACAGAAACTACATAAAATTTGCAATCCAACAAAAAAAGAATCACTCAAAAATATTAAACAGAATAAAAGATATACATTTTTGAAAACAGAAACTATTCGGCTAAAACAGAAAATCAAAATAAAAGAAAAAGGCCTAATGGGCCTATACTGTGCCCTGTGCGTTAGATAGCCTAAACGGGCCCTAGGTTTAAACTAAACGAACCGGGCCTAAAATAAAAACCTAAACAAAAAAAACTAAACCGATCGGAACCGGCCGGTTTTCTAAATAAAACCTAACCCTTCGGGGTTCTAATCCTAGCCCTAGATTTAGGATCGGACGGTGGGGGTGATGCCGGTGACTTACCGGACTCCGGCGACGGCGGCGGCGGCGGCGAAAGTGCGTCGGGGCGTCTGGGCGTCGGGGAGCTCCGGCGACTCGTCGGGAAGATGCGCACGAGGTCGGG
>NW_025294539.1:0-1011 GCF_018294505.1 Triticum aestivum | reverse complement strand
GGGGGGGGGACTTGCCCCCCAAGCAAGGGGGGGCGCCCGCTTTAGGGTTTCCCCCCAACCCTAGGCGCATGGTCACAAGGGGGGATGCGTCGAGCCCTCTAAGGGCTGGTTCCCTTCCCTCTACGACCCATGAGGCCCTCCGGGAGAGGTGACCCTCCCGGTGGACCCCCGGAATCCTTCCGGTGGCCCCGGTACAATACCGGTATGCCCCCGAACTTTTCCGGTGACCGTATTACAACTTCCCATATATAAATCTTTACCTCCGGACCATTCCAGAACTCCTCATGACGTCCGGGATCTCATCCGGGACTCCTAACAACATTAGGTAATCACATACAAGTCTTCCTAATAACCCTAGCGCCACCGAACCTTAAGTGTGTAGGCCCTACGGGTTCGGGAATCACGCTGACATGACCGAGACAGCTCTCCGACCAATAACCAACAGCGGGATCTGGATACCCATGTTGTCTCCCACATGTTCCACGATGATCTCATCGGATGAACCACGATGTCGAGTATTCAAGTAATCCTGTATACAATTCCCTTTGTCACACGGTACATTACTTGCCCGAGATTCAATCATCGGTATCCCAATACCTTGTTCAATCTTGTTTCCGGCAAGTCACTTTACTCGCTCCATAATGCATGATCCCGTGACCAACCACTTGGTCACATTGAGCTCATTATGATGATGCATTACCGAGTGGCCCCAGAGATACCTCTCCGTCATACGGAGTGACAAATCCCAGTCTTGATTCGTGCCAACCCAACAGACACTTCCGGAGATACCTGTAGTGCACCTTTATAGTTACCCAGTTACGTTGCGACGTTTGGTACACCCAAAGCACTCCTACAGTATCCAGGAGTTACACAATCTCATGGTCTAAGAAACTGATACTTGACATTAGAAAAGCTTTAGCAAACGAACTACACGATCTTGTGCTATGCTTAGGATTGGGTCTTGTCCATCACATCATTCTCCTAATGATTTGATCCGGTTATCAATGACAT
>NW_025294538.1:0-1011 GCF_018294505.1 Triticum aestivum | reverse complement strand
TGAAGACCCAATGTTATCTTCAGAAGTGCCAGGCAAGCAAAACCCCCTTGTTCATTCCGATACAATCCTACTCTCTCGCTCCTGCTCTCTTTTACTGCATTAGGACAACAACGACATATCGTTACTTGCTGCGGTAGCTGAACCCATTTATCCTCTGCATGACCTGTCATTCCACAGTAAATAGATGAAACCCACTAGCATGAGTAGGAGTTGTTTGAGCCCTGATGTGCCTACTCATTCATGTTTGTTTGTCATGCCTGCTACTGCTTAGAGTTGAGTCAGGTCTGATTCATCGGGGATGAATCAGAGGCGTGTGAACATGTCCTACTGTGTGAGAGCTAAGTGTGTGAACACGATTTGGTAAAGGTAGCGGTGAGAGGCCATGTAGGAGTACATGGTGGGTTGTCTCATTGCAGCCGTCCTCAGGAACTGAGTTCTGTGTTTGTGATCCATGATTCAGCTACCACCACGCATTGGGCCCGAAACCAATGGACCCTCTCGGCTTCCTGATCACCCTTGTCCTCTGTCCAGGAGTTGCAAGTAGTTTCTGGTGTTTGTAGTATGCTGGAGGCCGTGGGCAGCGCTGACCGTAGGGGTGGGCTGTGATGCGGTAGGCACGTGGCCGGGTAAACCGGGCACCCGTTTGGTGTCACGGAACCCTGTACACATCGTTTGGGGCTGTGAGCGAAACTCCGGCCGGATCTCCTCATGGATGGAACCCGAATAGGCGATAAACCTGGACTAGAGACTTGAGTGTTTAGGTAGGCCGTGGCCGACACCCACGTTGGGCTTCCGCTTGAAGGTTGCCGAGTACATGTCGTGTAAACGGCGGTAAGTGGTGAGAGCGTGTGTGAAGAAGTACACCCCTGCAGGGTTAACCTAATCTATTCGAATAGCCGTGTCCACGGAAAAGGACCTCTGGGTTGCTTATATCAGTTCATAGACAAGTGAAAGTGGATACTCTAAAATACGCAAGATAAGCGTGAGTGCTATGGATGGCGTTCTCGTAGG
>NW_025294537.1:0-1011 GCF_018294505.1 Triticum aestivum | reverse complement strand
GTATCTCTGGGCCCTCTCGGTAATGCACATCACTATAAGCCTTGCAAGCAATGTGACTAATGAGTTAGTTGCGGGATGATTCATTGCGGAACGAGTAAAGAGACTTGCCGGTAACAAGATTGAGCTAGGTATTGAGATACCAACGATCGAATCTCGGGCAAGTAACATACCCATGACAAAGGGAACAACGTATGTTATTATGCGGTTTGACCGATAATGATCTTCGTAGCATATGTAGGAGCCAATATGAGCATCCAGGTTTCGCTATTGGTTATTGATCGGAGACGTGTCTCGGTCATGTCTACATAGTTCTCGAACCCGTAGGGTCCGCACGCTTAACATTCAGTGACGATCGATATTATGAGTTTATGTGTTTTGATGTACCGAAGGTAGTTCGGAGTCTCGGATATGATTACGGACATGACGAGGAGTCTCGAAATGGTCGAGACATAAAGATCGATATATTGGATGACTATGTTTGGACTTCGGAAGTGTTCCAAGCAAGTTCGAGCATATATCGGAGTACCGGGGGGTTACCGGAACCCCCCGGGGAGTATAATGGGCCTTATGGGCCTTAATGGAGAAGAGGAGGGACGACCAAGGCAGGGCCGCGCGCCTGATACGTCTCCATCATATCTATAATTTTTGATTGTTTCATGCCAATATTATTCAACTTTCATATACTTTTGGCAACTTTTTATATTATTTTTGGGACTAACATATTGATCCAGTGCCCAGTGCCAGTTCCTGTCTGTTGCATGTTTTATGTTTCACAGAAAACCCATATCAAACGGAGTCCAAACGGGATAAAAACGGACGGAGAATTATTTTGGAATATTTATGATTTTTGGGAAGTAAAATCAACGCGAGACGGTGCCCGAGGGGGCCAGGAGATAGGGGGCGCGCCCCAGGGAGGCAGGCGCGCCCTGGACTCTCATGGGAACCCCTTAAGGCGGTTGACGCTCTTCTTTTGCCGCAAGAAAGCTAATTTTATTGGAAAAATCTGGGCGA
>NW_025294536.1:0-1011 GCF_018294505.1 Triticum aestivum | reverse complement strand
ATCTAGCTCATCAATATCAGATTTGGTGGCAAATAAACATGCACTTTTCAATTTAATTTCAGAAGCAACACTAGATGGTTTATTATTAGGCTTCATTTGTTGCTCAAATTCTTTTGCCACAATCTGATTTTCACTCTTATTCTTCTCCTGTTGTGCTTTATTAGCTCTATTAATATCATCTTTCAAAATGGAATCAGGAGTCATAGGAAGCAAAGTAATATTTTTATCCTTATGAACAAGAGTATAGTGATTGTTTCTACCATGGTGTACAAAATTTTTATCAAATTGCCATGGTCTACCAAGTAATAAGGAACATGCTTGCATAGGTACCACATCACAATCAACATAATCAGCATATGTAGAGATACTAAAATGCACACGAACAGTACGTGTTACCTTAACCTTGCCGCTGTTGTTGAACCATTGGATGTAGTAAGGATGGGGATGTGGTCTTGTGGTGAGAGAAAGCTTCTCCACCATCTCCATGCTAGCCAAGTTGTTGCAGCTCCCTCCGTCTATGATGACGCGCACAGAACGTTCCTTCACAACTCCCTTGGTATGGAACAAATTGTGCCTCTGATTTTGCTCAGCTTGTGTGACCTGCACACTCAAAACACGTTGAGCAAATAAACATTCATACCTGTCAGCGTCTTCAGGAGCCATGTATTGCGTCTCATGATCAGAATCATCTCCACCATGTTCTTCACGTGTAATAAGAGCCAAAGTCTCCTCATCATAGTCACTAGCGGACTCATATCCACCATCCGCGGTAGCAATCATCACACGCGGAGATTTGCATTCTCTCGCATAATGACCTCCTCCCTTACAACGACGACAAATAATATCACTTGTGTGCCCTGTTGATGCCATGGAAGAAGAAGAACGCTGTGCAGGCCCCGCAGGTGCGCTCTTGGCAGATAATGGTGGTTGTGCCTGTTTTCTTGAATCACGGCTGGAGGTGGCACCGGATGGAGGTGCTGGTGCAGTTGAAGTAGAAGATGCACGTGGTGT
>NW_025294535.1:0-1011 GCF_018294505.1 Triticum aestivum | reverse complement strand
TATATATATATATATATATATATATATATATATATCATATGATGAGGTGGCGGTACAGTACCTTGTGGGCGGTGGTTCCTGTTCTTTTCATGCATCGTCGTATGTACCGTCGATGTCTTCGGAGTCGAAATCAAGCGTGTCGGTTAAGTCGTCGACAGTGACTATGAAGTGGGTGGTGGGTGGGGAACTACTAATTTCTCCGTCGTCCGCCTCCCACTCGAGCCGGACATAGTTTGGCCAAGAGTCCCCTGACAGAGAGAGAGACTTTAATGAATTTAGCACGTCACCCAGGGACGAGTGTTGAAAGATATCCACGGAGGTAAACTCCATGCTCTATGCCCAATCTAATTTGATAGGCACGGATGTACGCGGTTTGGAGCCCGTAGCCGGAGACCAGTCCGAGGGTCCAATGACACCAGTCTCAGAGGAGATGGGGTCAGTGTTCGGCTCCAACACCGATGGGTGTGCGGCCTCCGTGGCGGGGTCCATCCACCCGTCCTTGAATGGCACAATCTGCTCCGGATGGATTCCCGGGGCCGCCGCAGGCGCGATCTCCAGAACACTATCCGATGGCGGATCTAAGTCATGCTCGTCGTGACTATTCGGCGCACCTGACACGGGCTCGAATTCGTCGAAGATCAAGTCTCCGCGGATGTCTGCAGTATAATTCAAGCTTCCAAACCTGACCTGATGGCTAGGGGCGTAGCTATGGATCTGCTCCAGATGGCCAAGCGAGTTGGCCCGCAGTACGAAGCCGCCGAATACTAAGATCTGTCCGGGAAGGAAGGCCTCCCCCTGGACTGCGTCGTTGAAGATGATTGAAGGAGCCATCGAGCCTTATCGTGACAGCATAGTGGAACTCTCAATGAAAGCACCAATGTCGGTGTCAAAACCGGCGGATCTCGGGTAGGGGGTCCCAAACTGTGCGTCTAAGGCTAATGGTAACAGGAGGTGGGGGACACGATGTTTACCCAGGTTTGGGCCCTCTCAATGGAGGTAATACCCTACTTC
>NW_025294534.1:0-1011 GCF_018294505.1 Triticum aestivum | reverse complement strand
GATACACAGGCATCACCAAACAATGTGCAACAATATGATGCATGCATGAAACATGGCAATATGAGTGTGTTGGGCTAATGCAACTAAAGCCAGAAGGGTTTGAACAAATTTGAGTCAAAGATTCAAATTTCAATTTCAAATATGGCCTTTTAAAGTGCTTTTCCTTGTTCTGATTAAAACATCCATTTAACTTGTTGGATCATGCATGAAAATAGTACAGATGGATAGATTGGATTTTTCTGATCATTTTTCATATATAATTTGTCCAATTTGGAGTTACAGAATAAAAGTTATGAATTTTTGAAGTTTAATTAATATTCTGGAATTTCCTGATTTAATTTAAATCCAGAAATATCATTTACTGCGTCAGCCTGACGTCACAGTGACATCAGCAGGTCAACAGGGCTGGCTCGGGTCAAACCTGACGTGTGGGGTCCACACGTCAGTGACACAGGGGCTAATCCCGTGTTGACCCGGGCTGGTTAGCTTTGACTAAGCCCTGGGCCCACTTGTCAGCGTCAGTAGGTGGTGGTTTAGTGGCTAATTAACTACGCCATGTCAGCTCGCCGGAGTTCTGGCCGGCGGCGACCATCAGTGCGGCGGCGATAGTGGTTTTGGTCGTTTCGGCCACCAAATGAACCGCGGAGGCCACCGGAGTGAAGCTGAGGACGACCCGCGGCTCTTGGCGGAGTCCGTTGGGGTCGGGGTGGCCGGAGTCGACGGCGGCGAGCTCGGCTGCGGCGGCCGGGGTTCGGTCGTGCACGGGAACGGTGTTGCAGGGTGTTAGGGGGGGTGTTGGAGCGTGCTACGTGCTCCTAGTGAGATGTGGAGCACGATGGCGTGCTCGGTTGGGCGCTACGGCGATCGTGGCCACGACGGCGACATCGCCGGCGGCGTGAAGCTTTCGGCCGCGGTGGGGCTAGGGCCTAGGGGTCGGGAGAGAGCAGGGGAGAAGGGGGAAACGGTGGCGTAGCTCACCGCGGTTGCAGTGGGCGTCGAAGCGGGCTCGGG
>NW_025294533.1:0-1011 GCF_018294505.1 Triticum aestivum | reverse complement strand
TATATATATATATATATATATATATATATATATATATATATATATATAATTTCTAGTGAAACCAATCATGCATATATATATCATCAATGTCTCACAAACCACCATATTAATTAATTCACACATACACACATGTATAGCTATATATAATTTCTCCTACATATGCATGTTGCCTTCGGAGCCAGTGGCATTAGCCTAATTGGTGCCTTCGGAGCACGATGACAATTGGAAGTGGTTTTCATGGGGGCGGTAGCGGGTAATAGTATTCTCCCTTCGGATTTATGACATGGTCGAGCAAAAATCCCGCTATTTCCTCTTGAAGTGCTTCTACGCGCTCCGTTTCTAGGAGCTTCTCTCGCACCTCTTTGAACTGTTAAGAAGGAGATCAATATGCATGTGTATTAGTTGTGTCACTAGATATCGATAATGGTGTAAAAAATTGTGAATAGTGTTTTGACAAGCGTACCCATTCCTGTCTTTGAGATCTGCTCCTTTCGGACGCCATCATGCGAATGTTCTCGCAAACGCAGAATGCACACAGATCAGTCCCCTGCGCCTGCTTCAGGGCCTTTACGAGAATGGAATTTGATCAGATAATAATTAATCAAGCATGATAATTAAAGAGATGGCATCTAGCTAGCTAGCTAGTACTACTTAATTACTTACCTTGGGTCGAAACCATTTAAGCTTTTGTTTCCATTCGCCTTCTGTGACGCTGATGAACCTTGCCCAAGCCCTGCCCGCCGACAAAGAAAATGAATAAAGGGGTTATTAAATAGTTCATATCATGAAATGACGAACTAAATAGGCCGAGATATATAGTTAATAATGATTGAAATTACCTATTGACTATCCCAAACAAGATGTTATAGTCAGTTTTTGCTTTGAGTAGTGAGTCCAGTATTTCAACTGTTCCGGCGTCAACTTTAATGATACACAAGATCCAGTGAAATCTGCATGCACACACGTTTGCATGTCTTAATTAAGCGGGCATATGTAAGCAAAAACATGTAG
>NW_025294532.1:0-1011 GCF_018294505.1 Triticum aestivum | reverse complement strand
CCTTTGCCGTCTGCCAGCAGATGGTAAAGAGTCGTGCCCTTTGCTGTCCGCCACTGACGGCAAAGGCCTCTTTGCCGTCCTCTGCAAAAAACAGACGGCAAAGAAGGCCTTTGCCGACCCTGTCTTTGCCGTCGCTGTTTGTCGTCCGCGGCGGACGGCAAAGGCCTTTGCCGTCCGCCATCCTAGCCTTTGCCGTCTGCCATGGCTGATGGCAAAGTACCAGATTCCTGTAGTGAGAAGGGCTTCCCCCCACAAGTGCGGACGGTGAACATGATATACGTAATCCATATCCCCAAAAGGGAGCAGAAGCGTGCTCTCAAGGACATCTATGCGTTGGAGCCAGTCGCCCAAAGTTCAACCCATGGTCCTCCTGCCCGATCACTTTTGATCGAAGGGACCACTCCACTAGCATTCGTCACGGCGCATTCGCCGCATTGGTCCTAGACCCAATCATTGACGGATTTCACCTCACCAGAGTCCTCATGGACGGTGGCAGCAACCTGAACCTGCTTTATGAGGATACAGTGCGAAAAATGGGTATAGATCCCTCAAGGATTAAACCCACAAAGACGACCTTTAAAGGCGTCATACCAGGTGTAGAAGCCAGCTGTACAGGCTCAGTCACACTCGAAGTGGTCTATGGATCCCCGGATAATTTCCGAAGCGAAGAGTTAATCTTAGACATAGTACCGTTCCGCAGTGGCTATCACGCCCTGCTCGGACAAACCACATTCGCAAAATTTAATGCAGTGCCGCTCTACGCATATCTCAAGCTCAAGATGCCAGGCCCTCGCGGAGTCATTACGGTCAATGGAAACACCGAACGCTCTCTCCGAACAGAGGAGCACACGGCGGCCCTGGCGGCGGAAGTACAAAGTAGCCTCTTAAGGCCATTCTCCAATCCAGCTGTTAAACGTCCGGACAACATCAAGCGCGCCCGAAGTAACCTACAACAAAACCGGCCGGCACGCTCTGAGCAAGCATAGCAGTGCGGCCCCAACCCCAACCCTC
>NW_025294531.1:0-1011 GCF_018294505.1 Triticum aestivum | reverse complement strand
TCTCTTACTTTCACTTTCCTTTTTGAAAAGTTTTGGGTTCCCCTCTTTATTTTTTATTTTTAAACTATATAAAAGCAATCAACAGAAATAAATGACTCTCTAAAACTTCCGGGTTGTCTCCCTGGCAGCGCTTTCTTTAAAGCCATTAAGCTAGGCATATAGTGCTCAAGTAGTGAATCCACCCGGATCCCAAGGTATATCAAAGCCAATTTCAATTAACAATGATTTGTAATTTAGTAGTGAGCACAAAGTAACACATATCAAGAAATGACGAAGTCTAACTCTCTTCCTATGCACCGACATGTCATAAAAGAACAATTCATGCACACCAAGTAAAGGCCAATGCATAGTATAAGCAGTTTCTTACAATTCTATCATATTGGAAACATAGAGAGGTGGCGATATAGTTCCTCTCTCATAATAATTGCAAGTAGGAGCAGAAAGCACATGCATATTATATCTATCAAAATCATCATGTGTGGTATTAAAACGTAACCCATCAATATAATCCTTAATAAGCACAAACTTCTCTAATATAGTGTAGGAGGGAGAATTCAAAAAGATAATAGGACTATCATGTGTGGATGTAATAGCAACAATTTCATGTTTAACATAAGGAACTATAGCAAGTTCATCTCCATAAGCATAATTCATATTGGCATCTTGGCCACAAGCATAGCAAGCATCATCAAAAAGGGATATTTCAAGAGAATCAATAGGATCATAACAATCATCCTTCGGAAGCACGAACGGGAATTAAACAATGTATGAGTTGAAGAGTGATGAGGACATGACTACCTTGGATATGACCAAAAATATTGCATATATGCATATTTGTCAGGTGATTTCTAGTGCAAACTATTCAATAATCTATTTATGTTATCCAGAACAAAAATACTTCACACACTTTTGTGTTTTGTCTAATTGCAGGTGTATGGGACATTTGTACAATCCACATATGAAGATAAGGAAGAAAGAGATGTTTATTTGCTGTCCAAAAAGTTCTCTCAC
>NW_025294530.1:0-1011 GCF_018294505.1 Triticum aestivum | reverse complement strand
CACCCATCTCATACACAGTGATCTAAGCATAGACCAACCTACATCACGAAGATAAATCTATCAACTAACCAACAGGGAAAAAGAACCTAGATACAAGGCACACCTAGAAGGCACATGTCGTAGAAACCAACCAAGCGTGTAACATCTGCCGCCGCAAAGCAGCATTGACGTCACCCACGGCAGCAGACGCATCACCGGCAACAGCAGGCACCAAAGACCGAACCAGTGAGGCCGCCAAAACAACTGCTGAATGAGCAAGTTCTCGATAAGTCATCATGCTCTTGTAATTGTAGTCTACAACAACAAACCCATACAGACCCTGTAGGAAACAAATAGCTTGGAGAGCGGCATCATCATGAAGAGATGGGCAACCTATACCATCCCGGGACCAAAAAAACTTCGTCATGGTCAAGGCATCACCTCCAGGAACATCAACATCTAGCTCCACCCCTCCAAGCACAACCCCATTGTCCATGACCTCCCGCAAGTACGAATGGAATGTCAAACGACATCGCAAAGCAACGACATCTAACATGTGCACAAAAGAACAACCGACTGCAAACATCCTGCCAGCAAAACGGGAACCCACAATAAGAAGACCCCACACAAAAAAGAAAACACCAACCAGGCATAAACGTTAGATCCCAAAAGAATGTGGCAACAGACCCTTGCAATATATATAACAACCCACCTCTGCAACACACATGAACCCAAACAACAATATACATGGACCTTAGGCATAGGCTATATCCACAACAGATATGGACTGACAGCAATCCAGAACATAAATAATAAATAAACAACATAAATAATAAATAACACATCCCCTGTAATACACATATTCGCAAGAAACATAAATAATAAATAACACATCCCCTGTAATACACATATTCGCAAAATAGAGGATAGAATCTGCAATATTTATGGACCACAGACACACATACGACCTACAGAAGTAAAACCTAGGAGGCCAGGCGAGAGGGGAGAATTACCTACAACCGAAGCAGCCAA
>NW_025294529.1:0-1011 GCF_018294505.1 Triticum aestivum | reverse complement strand
GGGGGGGGAAGGGGTGCCTTGCCCCCCAAGGCAAGGGGGAAGCTCCCCCCTAGGGTTCCCAACCCTAGGCGCATGGGGGGAGGCCCAAGGGGGGCGCCCCAGCCCACTAAGGGCTGGTTCCCTTCCACTTTCAGCCCACGGGGCCCTCCGGGATAGGTGGCCCCACCCGGTGGACCCCCGGGACCCTTCCGGTGGTCCCGGTACAATACCGGTAACCCCCGAAACTTTCCCGGTGGCCGAAACTTGACTTCCTATATATAATTCTTCACCTCCGGACCATTCCGGAACCTCTCGTGACGTCCGGGATCTCATCTGGGACTCCGAACAACTTTCGGGTTTCCGCATACATATATCTCTACAACCCTAGCGTCACCGGACCTTAAGTGTGTAGACCCTACGGGTTCGGGAGACATGCAGACATGACCGAGACGCCTCTCCGGTCAATAACCAACAGCGGGATCTAGATACCCATGTTGGCTCCCACATGTTCCACGATGATCTCATCGGATGAACCACGGTGTCGAGGATTCAATCAATCCGTATGCAATTCCCTTTGTCAATCGGTATGTTACTTGCCCGAGATTCGATCGTCGGTATCCCAATACCTTGTTCAATCTCATTACCGGCAAGTCTCTTTACTCGTACCGCAATGCATGATCCCATGACTAACGCCTTAGTCACATTGAGCTCATTATGATGATGCATTACCGAGTGGGCCCAGAGATACCTCTCCGTCACACGGAGTGACAAATCCCAGTCTCGATCCGTGCCAACCCAACAGACACTTTCGGAGATACCCGTAGTGCACCTTTATAGTCACCCAGTTACGTTGTGACGTTTGGCACACCCAAAGCACTCCTACGGTATCCGGGAGTTGCACGATCTCATGGTCTAAGGAAAAGATACTTGACATTGGAAAAGCTCTAGCAAACGAAACTACACGATCTTTTATGCTATGCTTAGGATTGGGTCTTGTCCATCACATCATTCTCCTAATGATGTGATCCCGTT
>NW_025294528.1:0-1011 GCF_018294505.1 Triticum aestivum | reverse complement strand
TACATGGTGGGTTGTTTCATTGAAGCCGACCTTAAGCACTGAGATCTGTATGTGTGATTTAAGATACAGCTACTACCATGCATTGGGCCCTGAAATATGACCCTGCTCGACTTCTTATTCACCCTAGCTCTCTGTCCAGGAGTTGCAAGTAGTTTCTGGTGTTTGTAGCCTACTGGAGGCCGTGGACAGCGCTGACCGTAGGGGTGGGCTGTGATGCGGTAGGTACGTGGCCGGGTGTACCGAATACCCGTTAGGTATCTCGGGAACCCTGTTCACATCGTTCGGGGCCGTATGGGAAACCTCGGCCGGACTCCCTGCGGATGGAACCTGGATAGGCGATAAACCTGGACTAGAGGCTTAAGTGTTTAGGTAGGTCGTGGTCTACACCCACGTCGGCTTTCGCTTGAAGTCTGCCGAGCACATGTCGTGTGCAGACGCTAAGTGGTGGAAACATGTATGAAGAAGTACACCCCAGCAGGGTTATCATAATCTATTCGAATAGCCGCGTCCGCGGTAAAGGACTACTTGGTTGCCTATATAGTTCATAGACAAGTAAATGGAAACTACTAAAAGCCTCAAGATAAGTGTGAGTGCCGAGAATGGCTCTTCCGTAGGAAGACGGAGGCGGATCCTCGGTAGTGTATTGAAGTGGTGAGTAGTGGACTCGTGTGCGCAAAACCATTTCAAGTTGGAGTATCGTAGGATAGTCTAGCCAAGAGTCAAAGCTGGCTTGCTGCAATAACTCCACCAACCCTTCTTGATAATATGCATGTATGTAGGATCTGATGTAAGTCTTGCTGAGTACCTTTGTACTCATGTTGCTATAATTTACATTTTTACAGAAGACGCTGCAACCCCTTCTGATGGGTTCTATGTAGACGTTGACATCAACGAGTAGGCTAAAGACCCAGGTGGTGACCCTGAGCTTGTGAAGGACCACGTAGTATAGCCAGGCTTTCCAAGCCTCTTTTATTTTACTAGTTGTCTGTACTCAGACAAGTTACTTCCGCT
>NW_025294527.1:0-1011 GCF_018294505.1 Triticum aestivum | reverse complement strand
AAGTCAGAAAGGGTTGAAAACTGCTTCTGTGGCTTTGAATGGTGTATTTTCAACACACAAAGAGTCTGGAGTTCAAATAAGTTCAAAATAATAAAATCCCTTTGTAGCAGATGAGTTTTCGTCCGAAACCCTGATACTTCGAAAGAGATTGTCAGTTTTGTACACGAAGTGCATCCAGTTTTGCCGTAACCCTCTCAACTTTTTAGCACATGCTATGTGGGTGAAATGATGATACCATGCCAACTTTCAACCTTTTCAGAGATCATTTGTAGTGCTTCTCAGTTTTCATGGTCATTTAGCTCAAAAATATGAGTGAATGCCCGAAAAAGACCACATGAAGTCAGAAAGGGTTGAAAACTGCTTCTCTGGCTTTGAATGGTGCATTTTGAACACACAAAGAGTCTGGATTTCAAATAAGTTCTAAATAATGAAATCCCTTTGTAACACATGAGTTTTCGTCCGAAACCCTGATAGTTCGAAATAGATTGTCCGTTTTGTACACGAAGTGCATCCAGTTTTGGCCGTAACCCTCTCAACTTTTTAGCACATGCTATGTGAGTGAAATGATTATACCATGCCAACTTTCAACCTTTTCAGAGATCATTTGTAGTGCTTGTCAGTTTTCATGGTCATTCAGCTCAAAATTATGAGTGAATGCCCGAAAAAGACCAAATGAAGTCAGAAAGGGTTGAAAATTGCTGATGTGGCTTTGAATGGTGCATTTTGAACACACAAAGTGTCTGGAGTTCAAATAAGTTCAAAATAATGAAATCCCTTTGTAACAGATGAGTTTTCGTCCGAAACCGTGGTACTTCGAAAAAGATTGGTAGTTTTGTACACGAACTGCATCCAGTTTTTGCCTTAACCCTCTCAACTTTTTAGCACATGCTATGGGGTGAAATGATGATACCATGCCAACTTTCAACCTTTTCAGAGATCATTTGTAGTGCTTGTCAGTTTTCATGGTCATTTAGCTCAAAAATATGAGTGAATGCCCGAAAAAGACCAAAT
>NW_025294526.1:0-1011 GCF_018294505.1 Triticum aestivum | reverse complement strand
GTTTCAAAGATTCATGATCAGAATGTATAACAAATTCTTTGGGCCATAAATAATGTTGCCATGTTTCTAAAGTCCGAACAAGAGCATATAATTCTTTATCATAAGTAGAATAATTCAGACTAGGCCCACTCAATTTTTCAGAAAAGTATGCAACGGGTTTGCCATCTTGTAATAACACACCTCCTAATCCAATTCCACTAGCATCACATTCAAGCTCAAAAGTCTTATTAAAATCAGGAAGTTGGAGTAAAGGAGCATGTGTCAACTTATCTTTCAATACGGAGAAGGCTTCTTCCTGTGCGGTACCCCAAAGAAAAGGCACATCTTTCTTTGTAAGCTCATTGAGAGGTGCAGCAATGGTGCTGAAATCTCTCACAAAACGCCTATAGAATCCAGCGAGGCCAAGAAAACTCCTCACGTGTGTGACCGTTTTGGGTTGCGGCCAACTCTCAATAGCTTCAATCTTGGCTTTATCAACTTCAATTCCCTGTGGAGTAACAACGTAGCCAAGAAAAGATACTCGGTCGGTGCAAAAGGTGCACTTCCCAGGGTTACCAAACAAACGTGCATCACGTAGAGCAATAAAAACAGCACGTAAATGTTCCAAATGTTCTTCCAAAGATCTGCTATAAATCAATATGTCATCAAAGTAAACTACCACAAATCGTCCAATGAAAGCACGTAAAACTTCGTTCATTAATCTCATGAAAGTACTAGGTGCATTAGTTAACCCAAAAGGCATGACTAACCACTCATATAATCCAAACTTAGTTTTAAATGCTGTTTTCCATTCATCTCCCAATTTCATACGAATTTGATGGTAGCCACTACGCAAATCAACTTTGGAGAATATTGTAGAGCCACTCAATTCATCAAGCATATCATCTAGCCTAGGAATAGGATGACGATAACGAATAGTAATATTATTAATGCCTCTACAATCAACACACATACGTGATGTACCATCCTTTTTCGGCACTGGAATAATAGGAACAGCACAAGGACTAAGGG
>NW_025294525.1:0-1011 GCF_018294505.1 Triticum aestivum | reverse complement strand
AAAAAATTCAGAGTGTGCTTTTCCCTTGTTTACGTGCCGCGCCGTGATTTTGTTGGTGTTCTAGGCTCGCGTCTCTAGCACAGTCTAGCCTAGGACCAGCACAGTACGTCGTTGAGCGTTTATTCAACTTTGCATCTCTGAATTGATTATTGCTGACCCTTTTTGCTACCATACTATAAGCCTTCCCAGCTCCACATACATCTACGTCGTGTGTTTGACTCTCCCTGGTAATCGCTCTATCCAAGCTTTGAGAGTTTTTGACTACAACGGTTGCCGATCACCGCCTGCTGCTGGGTAAGAACTGGTAAGAATTTGAGATTTGCTTAACGGATTTGTGATACACCACCACCACTTCTTAGTAGTCTGTAGGATCATATTCTTGTGTGTTTCTATTGCTGCTAACCATGCCAGGATCACAAGCCGACGAGATTGACTGGGAGAACTTATCGAACAAGGAGCTTCATGATAAGTTTCAACAAATGATGACTGAACATGTACAAGATGTGCTGAACAATTTTGAAGAGGCCATGGAGAAGATCACTGGCCTTGAGAAGACGTTCGAAACAAAGCTCGATAACATATTTAATGAACTGCTTGCGCGTCTTCCACCACCGGCTGCACCTGTCGCACCTCTGCAACAACAACAACTACGCCCCCTTCCGAATCAGTATGGACGAGCACAGCGTGTTCCTATTGTGCCAGGACAAAATTCTGGTGCCGCTGTTACTGCTGTTGGTGCTTCTTTGGCTCCTGCTACTGCTCCTGCTGGTACCCAGGAGGATGATGAGTATGCGGGCGATTATGAGGATGAGGTTGATCAAAATCAGATCTACGAGCAGCCACCAGCACCACCACCAGCAGGTCGACCTCAGGTATATATTCGTAATGGTAGGCCTGCACCACCACCTCAGGTACGAGATGATGTCCATATTCCTAAACTGAAATTGAATATTCCACCATTTGAGGGTAGATATGTTCCTGATATATATCTTACTTGGGAGTTAGAAACTG
>NW_025294524.1:0-1011 GCF_018294505.1 Triticum aestivum | reverse complement strand
ACATACACACAATATGCTCGATATGTGCAATACAACATGGCATCACAAAATGACTCTACGACTCAAGTAGTTTATTCAATAGGCTCCGAGGAGCGAGATATTACAAACATGGGTCTCATGACCCAACACTCAGAGCATACAAGTCAAAGCACAAGCGGAAGCTATCATGTCTGAGTACAGACAACTATAAATGAAAAAGGCTGAGAAGCCTGACTATCTACCAGATCCTGCCGAGGGCACAAGATCGTAGCTGAGGTAACAAGCTAAACGTCGAAGACCACGCGGAAATACTAGTGAGACTGAAGTCTCTCTGCAAAAACATAAAATAGGCAAACGTGAGTACAAATGTACCCAGCAAGACTTACATCAGAGCTAACTACATATGCTCCATTATCAACAAAGGGGATGGTGGGGTTTAACTGCAGCAAGCCAGCTTTGACTCGGTGGCTATCCTGAACTACGACTGCAAGTAACTCTTTTGAGGTGGCGCACACGAGTCCACATATTCCCCATATCAATACACCACTATGGAATCGCTCCCGTCTCCCTAAGAGAACGCCATCCATAGCACTCACGCTTATCTTGCGTATTTTAGAGTATCCACTTTCACTTGTCTATGAACTGATATAAGCAACCCAGAAGTCCTTTTCCGCGGACACGGCTATTCGAATAGATGATGATAACCCTGCAGGGGTGTACTTCTTCATACATGTTTCCACCACTTAGCGTCTGCACACGACATGTGCTCGGCAGACTTCAAGCGAAAGCCGACGTGGGTGTAGACCACGACCTACCTAAACACTCAAGTCTCTAGTCCAGGTTTATCGCCTATTCGGGTTCCATCCATGAGGAGATCCGGCCGGAGTTTCGCTCACAGCCCCAAACGATGTGAACAGGGTTCCGTGACACCAAACGGGCGCCCGGTTTACCCGGCCACGTGCCTACCGCATCACAGCCCACCCCTACGGTCAGCGCTGTCCACGGCCTCCAGCATACTACAAACACCAGAAA
>NW_025294523.1:0-1011 GCF_018294505.1 Triticum aestivum | reverse complement strand
GTGCCAAGATCTTGGGCAGCGCTGGGGACCGGCAAGTCACGAGTTCTTACCTCGAAGGCGTCATTCTGGCAAACCAAGATAAGGATAACTTCCTCGTGCCTTACTTTCCCGAGTAAGTCCTCCCCTCAACCGGCCCGTAACATATGAATTCTTACTTTTCGATCGTTTTTCTTTTAACATTCCGTGTTTTCTGCAGTGACACACGTTGCACGCTCATCCTCCTAAGCCCCAAATATTCCATGGCCACGTATTTCGACCCGGACCGTCAGTCGAACGTAGACTACACAAATGTCAAGAAGGTTCTTGATGATGTTCTCCCCGGCTACGCCCAATCTGGAGGCACCTTCACTAGGCCTATTCGTAAGTACGGCAAGCACGTGTTCTCCCACAATACGACGTTCTGCTGCGTCAAGCAGCCGCCTGGCGGTCAGAAGGGTGCCTACTACGCCCTCCATCACATGCGGGCGATCGTACGGGACCATCATCAACTTCTGCTACCGAGTAAACTCAAAGATTGGGCCGCGAGCGTGTCGGCAATCCAGGACGTGGACCTCCGACAAGAATTCTTTCGCATCCAGTCGGAGTTTGCGGAAATCATCCATCAAGATGTCCTTCGTACCTCGGGGCAGTTCTACCTCAGAAATCAACCATCCAACAGTGACATCGACACAATGCTACAAATGCAGGATGACAACGCCCGTTCTTTCATGACTCCCACGATAGACGGCGGCTTCATCCACGCTCCGGTCCCTTGAGTCGAGTTGTCTAGTTCTGAAACATCGATTGGCTCATGTTGTAATTAAACTTTAATGAACTTGTAGTATGTCTCTTTGGTTTCGAGAGTCGTTCAACTTAGATGTAATCGATGCTATTAATGTCTTCCTTTTCTCTTCCGATCGTTCTGTTGCATAATTATATATTGCTTATGTATTGTCTGTGAATTGGTACTAACGTTTCGTTTGGCTAGTGCATAGCGATGCCGACGTATGTCGTGTACAAGGGTAAGGTTCC
>NW_025294522.1:0-1011 GCF_018294505.1 Triticum aestivum | reverse complement strand
ACTAGTTCATGCACGGTCTGCTTCAACTCATGGAGTTCCGATGCAAACTTCGTCATAAGATCTGCATCCCGGTCCGTCTTTCTCTTACGGCTTCTGTAACAGTACGGGTCATTGTCCTGGGAAAACCCTACTTTCCACGGAACTTTGCCTTTGCCTCGTACACGTCCTCCGTGTTCATCATTCCCGAGGGCTATTGTCAGTGCGTCTTTCTCTCTGTTGAACTTGATCAAGCCCTCTTGAGCTTGGGTCATTGCGTCAATAAGGGCTTGGGTGGGAGCAAACTGTCTCTGCCGGTGAACACACACCCCTGTCTCCGGGTCTAGCGATCCCCCATGCCCGTACCACCAGCTTTTGGCCCTTGGGTCCCATCCCTCTGTACCTAGAGGGATTCCTCGCACCCTCAGGTCCTCCTCCATCTTCTGCCACCTAGGCTCCGAAAGGCGGTATCCTCCTGGCCCCATAATATGATGGAACTTTTTCTTACTCGCATTATCCTTATTTTTTTTTGATATTTCCTTGAAATGCAACGATTGCTTTTGCCTCAGAAATTCTGGCCAATCATCTTTCAGTTTCTCATGTTGTCCATTGAAATCCGGAGTCTTGCCCTTGTTGACATAGTCACGGGTTAAATTTTTCTTGAAGTTCCGGAATGCTTCGCCCATCTTCTGAAGAGCGAACTCTTTAACTAGCCTCCTCCTCTGACG
The DNA here is from genome assembly GCF_018294505.1 of Triticum aestivum. Classification (NCBI taxonomy): domain Eukaryota; kingdom Viridiplantae; phylum Streptophyta; class Magnoliopsida; order Poales; family Poaceae; genus Triticum; species Triticum aestivum. The sequence continues at coordinate 307 of NW_025294522.1, read as the reverse complement.
TCCACCCGGAACCTCGTTACCGAATTCATCGACTTTGTTGTATTCCGGAGGTAGAATGAAATGTTCCATAAGCTTTCTCCAGCAATCCTTTTTCGTTCTCTTGTCGACAAAACTGAAACCAATACGTGCCTTCTTTGGCTCCTTCCATTCCTGGACGGTGATCGGGACGTTGTCTCTAACAACGACTCCGCATTGGTTGATAAACTTTGAGGTGTGCTGTAGGGGCTTGCCGGTTTCACTGACAAACTCAATGGCATATGTTTCTCCTGTTTTCATCGCCTTGGATTTGCCACGCTTTGTCGTACTC
>NW_025294521.1:0-1011 GCF_018294505.1 Triticum aestivum | reverse complement strand
ACTGTTTTGCGGTCACGAAGCGATTTCCATAGTTGTTGAACCCCAAGGTGCGCTTATGTGTTGGTCATCAACTCTCATAGTATTGGCCAATTCTGGCCCGTTTCGTGGACTATTACTGACTGATTTGGGGTCCCGGAGTGATTTCCACGATTAACAAACCCCATGGTGCGTTTAAGTGTCGGTCATCAACACTCGTGGTTTTTGTCGATTCTGGGCCGTTTCATGGACTATTACTCACATTTTTGGGGTCCCAAAGCGATTTCCATGGATGTCGAACCCCAAGGTGTGCTTACGTATCGGTCATCAACAATCGCAGTTTCGGCCGATTCTGGCCCGTTTCTTGGACTATAACTCAGTTTTGGGCTCACGTAGTGATTTCCACGACCGACGAACACCGGTGTGTTTATGTGTCGGTCATCAACATTTGCAGTTTTGGCCGATTTTGGCCCGCTTCATGGACAATTACTCACTGATTTCAGGTCCCTGAGCAATTTCCATGATTGACGAAACCCGGGGTGCGTTTATGTATCGTTGATCAATAACCCTAGGTTTTACTGATTCAGGGCTCTTTCATGGACTATTACTCACCGTTTTGCAGTCCCAAAGCGATTTCGATGCTTGTCGAACCCCAAGATGTGCTTACGTGCTGGTCGTCAAGACTCGCAGATTGGGCCGATTCTGGCCTGTTTCCTGGACTATTACTCAGTTTTGGGGTCCCCAAGTGATTTCCACGATTGACGAACACCGGGGTGCATTTACGTGTCGGTCATCAACACTCACAATTTTGGCCGATTCTGGTACGTTTTGTGCACTGTTACTCACCGTTGTGGGGTCCCGGAGCGATTTCCATGATTGACGATCCCTTGGGTGCGTTTACGTGCCCGTCGTCAACCCTCACAGTTTTAGCCAATTCTGACCCGTTTCGTGAACTATTACTCACCATTTTGGGATCCCAAAGCGATTTCCATAGTTATTGAACCCCAAGGTGCGCTTACATGTCGGTCATCAACA
>NW_025294520.1:0-1011 GCF_018294505.1 Triticum aestivum | reverse complement strand
TACCACATATATTAGTTGATATTTTTTAATCTGTCAACTTCGGCACTTTGGCCTATGTTTACGTTTCCGATTCCCCTTCTAACTGTTATTTTTATCTTTTTTGGTTATAGTTGCCTTATTATGTATACATGTGACAGTTCAATGCCCTCGTTGATACATCTTAATATGTTACGTATTTTTTCTTAAATCTCGGTCATTATTATTTTGATCAAACGGTGTAAATAATATTAGCATATGTGGACAAATGTGATGGCTCGTTTGACTCTTATGTTAATTATATAAAGATAGATGATCATAGTGATGACTCAAGAGGATAGCAATGCATCCGAGGTTTTGTGAAGTATCGCAAAGTGAAAGGGAACATCACATGATAACCAAAGGTTCACTCGAATATCATTCGCATACTCACATGGACAAATATGGATGACCATGGTCCCGTTGTCGGTCATTGAACAAACGGTTTCGTTCATGTCTTTGAGTTATCGAGCATATGGGGAGCTTGTTGCAATCACGATATACTGACTCTTATAAGAAGGGGAGTCAGAAGAATATATTTGTGAAATTATTTCATGAATATTCGGAATAGTTTCGAGAGGATCCGGTAGCGTTTCGGGTTCATTGGAAGGGTTTCGATGAGTATCGGGTAATACCAATAAAACATATGTAGGTGGAAAAAGTTTCTAAAGATGTAATATATATATATATATATATATATATATATATATATATATATATATATATATATATATATATATATAAACACTATTCTGATCACGGGATCAGAATAATATTCTGATCACAACCTGAACTGCCGGAGTAACGCGCCTGACCTTCTCTGTGAACTAGGTTGAACTTCCCGCAACATTGCCCAAATAGGGCTTGCTATATATCGTTGGAAAGCTATGGACACCAATATCATGACCCAACTTAATTTTTTGGCAAAATATAAGCGGTTTAAGAGCAGTTTTAAAAACCGTTTTTTCTTCGCACAAAAAACGTGAATCGTATTTT
>NW_025294519.1:0-1011 GCF_018294505.1 Triticum aestivum | reverse complement strand
GTTCCTTGGGAGGATATATCTATGGACTTTGTTTTAGGTTTACCTCGAACAAAGAAGGGGAGGGATAGCATATTTGTTGTCGTGGATAGATTCTCGAAAATGGCACACTTTATACCATGTCATAAAAGCGATGATGCTGTTAATGTTGCTGATTTGTTCTTTCGTGAAATTATTCGCTTGCATGGTGTGCCAAATACTATTGTTTCAGATCGTGATACTAAATTTCTTAGCCACTTTTGGAGATGTTTATGGGCTAAGTTGGGGACTAAACTGCTTTTTAGTACTACTTGTCACCCCCAAACTGATGGACAAACTGAAGTAGTCAATAGAACGTTGTCTACTATGCTTAGGGCTGTTTTGAAGAATAATAAGAAAATGTGGGAGGAATGCTTGCCTCATATTGAATTTGCTAATAATCGTTCATTGCATTCTACTACTAAGATGTGCCCTTTTGAAGTTGTGTATGGTTTCCTACCTCATGCACCTACTGATTTGTTTCCTCTTCCATCTTCGGAGAACGTTAATTTTGATGCTAAACAACGTGCTGAATTGATTTTAAAAATGCATGAGTTAACTAAGGAAAACATTGAGCACATGAATGCTAAATATAAACTTGCTGGAGATAAGGGTAGAAAACATGTTGTTTTTGCACCTGGAGATCTTGTTTGGTTACATTTGCGTAAGGATAGATTTCCTGATTTGCGCAAATCAAAGTTAATGCCACGTGCTGATGGTCCCTTTAAGGTGTTAGAGAAAATAAATGATAATGCATATAAACTTGAGCTGCCTGCAGATTTTGGGGTTAGTCCCACTTTTAACATTGCAGATTTGAAGCCTTATTTGGGTGAGGAAGATGAACTTCCGTCGAGGACGACTTCATTTCAAGAAGGGGAGGATGATGAGGACATCAATACAATTGTTACACCCACAGCCCCTGCTGCTATACATACTGGACCAATTACTAGAGCTCGTGCACGCCAACTAAATTACCAGGTACTTTCGTTTCTTGGT
>NW_025294518.1:0-1011 GCF_018294505.1 Triticum aestivum | reverse complement strand
GGGGGTCAGCGGCGGCGGTTGAGTAGGGGAATCGAGGGTGCGGGGGGTCGGCAGCGGCGGCCGGTGCACTGGGGGGGGGGGTGCTCGGCGGCGAGTGGGACCGGATCTGGCGAGGTGGGATAGCGATCGAGATGGAGGGGGATCGAGATCGAGTGTCCATGAAATTTAAAAATATTCATGATAGTTCAAAAAGTACCCATGAAATACAATCGAGAAATGAAGGCTGCGATTTAAATACAATCGATCTTAGCTAGCTATCTGTTCACAATCTTCTTGCCCTTCTTTTTCGCAAATGGAGTTCTTCTGTGGAACGGACGTCCTTTAGGTAGGGTGGTCCTGCTTCTTCTTGTGGTGTATGCTGCTACTTCATCATCGTCGTCATGTTCGATCCTCGGGTCGCCGTACTTGTCGAAGTCTTGCTCATTGGCTACTCCATCCATTCCGATGATCTTCCTTTTGCCTCTCCTCACGACAACACGACTGGGCTTTGGCGGGTCGGTAATGAAGATGCATTGATCCACTTGGGAAGCCAGTACCCATGGCTCATTTTTCGCGGTGACGTTTGCGCCCGCGGTCTTGGATTTGGCTTCGGGTATAACCATGGTGGTGAAATACCGGTCTTCTTTTATGACGTTCTTGGCCCATCTGACACGGAACATCGGTACCTTCTCTCCAGCGTAGCTCAGCTCCCAGATCTCCTCGATCCTTCCGTAGTATCTGTCCTTGTCGTTACCGGTGTAGGATTCCATCGTTACCCCGGAGTTCTGATAACCATCGCTCTTCATGTCCTTGGCCTCGGTGTAGAATGTGTAGCCGTTGATATCGTACGCCTCATAGGTCATCAGGTTGTGCTCGGCGCCCTGTGACAAGGCGAATATGAGTTGTTCTTCCGCGGAAGAATCCTCATGTAAAGGGTACGACAGAAGCTTCTGCTTGAACCAACGCGTGAAACATGAGTTGTGCTCTTTGAGTGTATCTCCGTCCGTCCTCTGTTGGCCTCGGTCATTGTAC
>NW_025294517.1:0-1011 GCF_018294505.1 Triticum aestivum | reverse complement strand
TAGCCCGTTTCGTGGACGATTACTCACTATTTGGGGTTCCCGGAGTGATTTCCATGATTAACGAACCCTGGGGTGCGTTTACGTGTCGGTGATCAATACTGGTAGTTTTGGCCGATTCTGACCCGTTTCTTGGATTATTACTCACTGTTTTGGGGTCCCGAAGTGATTTCCATAATTGTTGAACCCCAAGGTCTGCTTACGTGTCGGTCATCAACACTGGCAGTTTTGGCCGATTCTGGCCCGTTTTGTGGACTACTACTCACTATTTTGGGGTCCTGGAGTGATTTCCACGATTAACGAACCCTGGAGTGCGTTTACGTGTCGGTCATCAACAATCACAATTTTGGCCGATTCTGACCCGTTTCTTGGATTATTACTCACTGTTTTGGGGTCCCAAAGCGATTTCCTTAGTAGTATAACCCCAAGGTGCGCTTACATGTCGGTCATGAACATTGGCTGTTTTGGCCGATTCTGGCCCGTTTCATGGACTATTACTCAATGCTTTGGGGTCCAGGAGTGGTTTCCATGGTTACCAAACCCTCGAGTGTGTTTACGTGTCGGTCGTAAACACTTGCTCTTTTGGCCAATTCTGGCCTGTTTCATGGACTATTACTTACTATTTTGGGGTCCTAGAGTGACTTCCACAATTAACAAACCCTGGGGTGCGTTTACGTGTCGGTCATCAACACTGGCAGTTTTGGCCGATTCTGGCCCGTTTTGTGGACTACTACTCACTATTTTGGGGTCCTGGAGTGATTTCCACGATTAACGAACCCTGGAGTGCGTTTACGTGTCGGTCATCAACAATCACAATTTTGGCCGATTCTGACCCGTTTCTTGGATTATTACTCACTGTTTTGGGGTCCCAAAGCGATTTCCTTAGTAGTATAACCCCAAGGTGCGCTTACATGTCGGTCATGAACATTGGCTGTTTTGGCCGATTCTGGCCCGTTTCATGGACTATTACTCAATGCTTTGGGGTCCAGGAGTGGTTTCCATGGTTACCAAACC
>NW_025294516.1:0-1011 GCF_018294505.1 Triticum aestivum | reverse complement strand
TATGAAATCCTGATACTTTGAAAGAGATTGTCCGTTTTGTACACGAAGTGCATCCAGTTTTTGCCGTAACCCTCTCAACTTCCTTGCACATGCTATGTGGATGAAATGATGATACCATGCCAACTTTCAACCTTTTAAGAGTTCATTTGAAATGCTCTTCAATTTTAGGGTCTTATAGCTCAAAATAATTAGTAAATGCATGAAAAATAACAAATGAAGTCAGAACGGATTGAAAAATGATGATGTGGCTTTGAATGGTGCATTTTGAACACACAAAAAGTTAGGAGTTCAAATAAGTTCTAAAAAGTTAAATCCCTGTGTAACAGACGACTTTCTGTATGAAATCCAGATAATTTGAAAGAGATTGTCCGTTTTGTACACGAAGTGCATCCAGTTTTTGCCGTAACCCTCTCAACTTTCTTGCACATGCTATGTGGATGGAATGATGATACCATGCCAACTTTCAACCTTTTCAGAGTTCATTTGAAATGCTTTTCAATTTTAGGGTCTTATAGCTCAAAATAATTAGTAAATGCATGAAAAATAACAAATGAAGTCAGAAAGGATTGAAAAATGATGATGTGGCTTTGAATGGTGCATTTTGAACACACAAAAAGTCAGGAGTTCAAATAAGTTTAAAAAAATGAAATCCCATTGTAAGAGACGAGTTTCCGTATGAAATCCTGATACTTTGAAAGAGAATGTCCGTTTTGTACACGAAGTGCACCCAGTTTTTGCCGTAACCCTCTCAACTTTCTTGCACATGCTATGTGGATGAAATGATGATACAATGCCAACTTTCAACCTTTTCAGAGTTCATTTGAAATGGTTTTCAATTTTAGGGTCTTATAACTCAAAATAATTAGTAAATGCATGAAAAATAACAAATGAAGCCAGAAAGGATTGAAAAATGATGATGTGGCTTTGAATGGTGCATTTTGAACACAGAAAAACTCAGGAGTTCAACTAAGTTTTAAAAAATGAAATCCCTTTGTAACAGACGAGTTTCCG
>NW_025294515.1:0-1011 GCF_018294505.1 Triticum aestivum | reverse complement strand
GCACCGTAAACAGGGGCACCAGGTTTTCCTCTGGCCATTTGCAAATGCGGCTCGCACAAACCCCTTGGTTTTTGTGAACCATTCAGTGCTCCATTTGTTCTGACCAGTGTGACCGGTGTACATCCATGCACGATCACTCATCTTGACTTTCAGAGCTACTAGACACACAACAAATATATATATATAATTCACCATGTATGTATTCATCAGTTGATCTACTTTGTCAATTTTATTACGTCCATGCAACCTACACTCTAATAGGTAATGATAGGTCCTAATCCCACCCGAGTATGTTTAGATTGGGTTCATTTTCCCATGCTATGCCCCGGATCCTACGCAAAATTTCGGCAGCACCTCCCCGCTGTTCTCCTGATACACGTCTTTGCAATAAACAGAGAGGATGTGTACCCGGAGAACAACAGGGGAGGCACTGACGAAATTTATGCGTCGGATCCGGAGCAAAGCATATGGGAAAACGAACCCAATCTAAACATACTCGGGCTGTCCATGGATAGCGTTGGACAATTCGATAAATATGCAAATGCATGCATATTTATAACTATGACGCTTTCGAACGGGAGACACATATTGGTTACGCATACTGATGATTCAAGACACATATATATCTAGCTATCAAGTTTCATCGGAATAGATCAAATAATTAATGGGGGAGGAGGACATGTCATTTGTGCTCACCCACGAACGAAGGGGCAGAGCTCGTCAAACGCACGGCGAGGTCGTCGAATACCAAACCTCGCAGCGATGAAACAACTGCACATTTAAAACTACCCGATCAACACAATTATATATGATGTTTTTCATAACAAAATCGAAAGATATATGACCTAACTAATAATTCACAAATATATGACCCCGTCGGCTTCTGGAAGGCCAAAGAACACCTTTTCGGGAGGTGTCGGGGGTCGGGGTGTCATGTCGGTCTTGGGGTGCCGTGTCGGGGTCGGGGTCGGGGTCTCGGGGTCGGGGTGTCGGGTCGGGGTGTCGGGTCGG
>NW_025294514.1:0-1011 GCF_018294505.1 Triticum aestivum | reverse complement strand
TGCCCACTGCTGGGAAAGAAGCAAAAGGCGCCAGAGCCGGGAAAGAAGCGAAAGGCGCCAGAGCCACTGCTGAAGGTATGGAAAACGAGGTCTGTTTTCTGGGACTTGCCGTACTGGAAGATCCACCGTGTGCCTCACAGCCTTGATGTCATGCATATCACGAAGAACGTGTGCGAGAGTCTGCTTGGTACCCTGCTCAACATGCCAGAGAGGACCAAAGATGGGCCGAAAGCAAGGGCAGACTTGAAATCAATGGGCATCAGGCAGGAGCTTCACGCTATATATGATGATGATGATGATGATGATGATGATGATGATGAGGCGAAGCAGGACACAGAAAGTCGTCGCAAAGGCAAAAAGGCCAAGAAGACCGGAAATGACTACCCTCCCGTGTGCTTCACTCTAAGTCAGGAGGAGATCGAGCAGTTTTTCACCTGCCTCCTAGGAGTAAAACTTCCTTACGGTTACGCGGGGAAGATAAGCAGATACCTAGACCCAGCGAAGCAGAAGTTCAGCGGGATGAAGTCTCACGACTGTCACGTGCTGATGACGCAGATACTTCCAGTTGCAATCCGTGGGATCATGGATGCGCACGTCCGTGAAATGCTATTTGGCCTATGCAACTTCTTCGACGTCATCTCTCGGAAGTCGATTGGCGTGAGGCAACTCAGAAGGCTACAGGAAGAGATCGTGGTGATACTATGCGAGCTTGAGATGTACTTCCCGCCCGCATTCTTCGACGTTATGGTGCATCTGCTGGTCCATATAGTGGAGGATATCATCCAACTCGGGCCGATGTTCCTGCACAGCATGATGCCGTTCGAAAGGATGAATGGTGTCATCAAAGGATACGTTCGCAACATGTCACGTCCAGAAGGAAGCATAGCCAGGGGCTTTCTGACCGAAGAGTGCATCTCCTACTGCACGAATTATCTAGGCATCGAGAACCCCGTTGGTCTGCCCGTCAACAGGCACCTCGGCAGGCTCGCTGGATGGGGTCACCGTGAGGGT
>NW_025294513.1:0-1011 GCF_018294505.1 Triticum aestivum | reverse complement strand
TGCAACACGAGGACTTCCCAGGAGGTCACCCATCCTAGTACTACTCTCGCCCAAGCACGCTTAACTTCGGAGTTCTGATGGGATCCGGTGCTTTAGTGCTGGTATGATCGCATCCGACATGTTACCCCGGTCTTCGTCCCTTATCCTTGCCCCTCCCAGCTCCACTACAAAGACGATTGTACATTGCTTTGGCCGCTCCCTCTCAACTACGGAGACGAGTTTAACGCGGTTTCCACCCCTCCCTGTCAACCGCACCAGTGCATGCTTGCCGCGCCACAACGCCGACGCTGGACCCGTGAATCGTGAGCACCCAGCTATGACTTACCGCACTCGTGCAAAATAATAAAACATGATAAATATATTACTTACACGTGCGTTTTGTTTTGCAAGCGGCGCGAAAAAAATTAAAAAGGGAATGCAACACGAGGACTTCCCAGGAGGTCACCCATCCTAGTACTATTCTTGCCCAAGCACGCTTAACTTCGGAGTTCTGATGGGATCCGATGCTTTAGTGCTGGTATGATCGCATCCGACATGTTACCCCGGTCTTCGTCCCTTATCCTTGCCCCTCCCAGCTCCACTACAAAGACGATTGTACATTGCTTTGGCCGCTCCCTCTCAACTACGGATACGAGTTTAACGCGGTTTCCACCCCTCCCTCTCAACCGCACCAGTGCACGCTTGCCGCGCCACAACGCCGACGCTGGACCCGTGAATCGTGAGCACCCAGCTATGACTTACCGCACTCGTGCAAAATAATAAAACACGGTAAATATATTACTTACACGTGCGTTTTGTTTTGCAAGCGGCGCGAAAAAAATTAAAAAGGGAATGCAACACGAGGACTTCCCAGGAGGTCACCCATCCTAGTACTACTCTCGCCCAAGCACGCTTAACTTCGGAGTTCTGATGGGATCCGGTGCTTTAGTGCTGGTATGATCGCATCCGACATGTTACCCCGGTCTTCGTCCCTTATCCTTGCCCCTCCCAGCTCCACTACAAAGACGATTG
>NW_025294512.1:0-1011 GCF_018294505.1 Triticum aestivum | reverse complement strand
GGGGCACTGGGGGGGGGGGGTAGCAATGCCACCGGAGCGTCGCACCGGGCCCTCATACATGCGGGGTGGTGTGGTGGCATGTCCGAAGAGGCGGGACGCGTCTCCAGGGCGTGGCCCCCCTCACGAACAGCGATGACACGGTAGTAGACGTTCTGTGGTAACGATGCGGCGTCAATATTACTAAATACTCAGAGCGCGATAAAATCATGATTTTTTTTGCACGACGTGGGCACATGTACTATAGGAACGATGGTATTTTTTCATAATTTTTGGTGATGGAGAAGTATCCGAAAAATTCCCTCCACGCGGATTGCCCTTCGCGCGTCTACGGCTGTGGCCGGCAGCCTCCGGGGGCTAGCACGCCGCCAAATCTTGCGCTGGCGGCCTCTCACAAGTCTGGAAGTGTTGTCGCGGTTGCAAATGCCCGTCACGCGTGTCCGGGGAGTGCCCCCCTCACGGACGGCGCTGCCGCCGGCACTTGGAGGGGGGAAACGGACGCGTGGGGTCTACACGGAGGGGATCTTGCTGTGGGTCTGCCCCGGATGTTGCTCCAAAGTGTTCCTATGGGTTGACCTAATACAACCGGGTGGGGAGGTCCACTGGTCAAAGCCCGTCCGTGCAAAGTCAAAGGGGTAGATCCCGTGGTCAAACGCTACAGGGTTAGGAGGGACGAGGGCACTGGGGGTAGCAATGCCACCGGAGCGTCGCACCGGGCCCTCATACATGCGGGGTGGTGTGGTTGCATGTCTGAAGAGGCGGGACGCGTCTCCGGGGCGTGGCCCCCCTCACGGACGGCGATGACACGGTAGTAGACGTTCTGTGGTAACGACGCGGCGTCAATATTACTAAATACTCGGAGCGCGATAAAATCATGATTTTTTTGCACGACGTCGGCACATGTGCTATAGGAACGATGGTATTTTTTCATAATTTTTGGTGATGGAGAAGTATCCGAAAAATTCCCTCTACGCGGATTGCCCTTCGCGCATCTATGGCTGTGGCCGGCGGCCT
>NW_025294511.1:0-1011 GCF_018294505.1 Triticum aestivum | reverse complement strand
CAACTTTCAACCTTTTCCGAGTTCATTTGGAATGCTTTCCAATTTTAGGGTCTTATAGCTCAAGATAATTAGTAAATGCATGAAAAATAACAAATGAAGTCAGAAAGGATTGAAAAATGATGGTGTGGCATTGAATGGTGCATTTTGAACACACAAAAAGTCAATAGTTCAAATAAGTTTTTAAAAATGAAATCCCTTTGTAAGAGACGAGTTTCCGTATGAAACCCTGATACTTCGAAAGTGATTGTCCGTTTTGTACACGAAGTGCATCCAGTTTTTGCCGTAACCCTCTCAACTTTCCTGCACATGCTATGTGGATGAAATGATGATACCATGCCAACTTTCAACCTTTTCAGAGTTCATTTGAAATGCTTTTCAATTTTATGGTCTTATAGCTCAAAATAACTAGTAAATGCTTGAAAAATAACAAATGAAGTCAGAAAGGATTAAAAAATGATGATGTGGCTTTGAATGTTGAATTTTTAACACACAAAAAGTCAGGAGTTCAAATAAGTTTTAAAAAATGTATTCCCTTTGTAACAGAGGAGTTTCCGTATGAAATCCTGATACTTTGAAAGAGATCGTCCGTTTTGTACACAAAGTGCATCCAGTTTTTGCCGTAACCCTGTCAACTTTCTTGCACATGCTATGTGGATGAAATGATGATACCATGCCAACTTTCAACCTTTTCAGAGTTCATTTGAAATGCTTTTAAATTTTATAGTCTTATAGCTCAAAGTAATTAGTAAATGCATGAAAAATAACAAATGAAGTCAGAAAGGATTGAAAAATGATGATGTGATTTTGAATGGTGCCTTTTGAACACACAAGAAGTCAGGAGTTCAAATAAGTTTTAAAAAATGAAATCCCTTTGTAACAGACGAGTTTCCTTATGAAATCCTGATACTTTGAAAGAGATTGTCCGTTTTGTACACGAAGTGCATCCAGTTTTTGCCGTAAGCCTCTCAACTATCTTGCACATGCTATGTGGATGAAATGATGATACCATGC
>NW_025294510.1:0-1011 GCF_018294505.1 Triticum aestivum | reverse complement strand
AGGACAGGGTTGCCGTACCACTCTGGTGCGGAACGTGTCCTTGTGGACCTACGAAGTTCAGTGGCAACTTGATCCGAAGCTTCATGATCATCATCATTAACTTCCTCCCCCGTCGGTGTAGGCACCACAGGAACATTTTCCCGTGCTGCGCTATTTTCCGACTCGGAAGGGGTGACTATCACCTCATCAAGTTCCACTTTCCTCCCACTCAATTCTTTCGAGAGAAACTCCTTCTCTAGAAAGGACCCGTTCTTGGCAACGAAGATCTTGCCTTCGGATCTGAGGTAGAAGGTGTACCCAATAGTTTCCTTAGGGTATCCTATGAAGACGCATTTTTCCGATTTGGGTTCGAGCTTTTCAGGTTGAAGTTTCTTGACATAAGCATCGCATCCCCAAACTTTTAGAAACGACAGCTTAGGTTTCTTCCCAAACCATAATTCATACGGTGTCGTCTCAACGGATTTAGACGGTGCCCTATTTAAAGTGAATGCGGCAGTCTCTAAAGCATAACCCCAAAATGAGAACGGTAAATCGCTAAGAGACATCATAGATCGCACCATATCCAATAGAGTGCGATTACGACGTTCGGACACACCATTTCTCTGAGGTGTTCCAGGCGGCGTGAGTTGTGAAACTATTCCACATTTCCTTAAGTGTGTACCAAATTCGTGACTTAAATATTCTCCACCACGATCTGATCGTAAGAATTTTATTTTCCTGTCACGTTGATTCTCAACCTCACTCTGAAATTCCTTGAACTTTTCAAAGGTTTCAGACTTGTGTTTCATTAGGTAGACATACCCATATCTACTTAAATCATCAGTGAGAGTGAGAACATAACGATATCCTCCGCGAGCCTCAACACTCATTGGACCGCACACATCGGTATGTATGATTTCCAATAAGTTGGTTGCTCGCTCCATTGTTCCGGAGAACGGAGTCTTGGTCATCTTACCCATGAGGCATGGTTCGCACGTGTCAAATGATTCGTAATCAAGAGACTCCAAAAGT
>NW_025294509.1:0-1011 GCF_018294505.1 Triticum aestivum | reverse complement strand
GTTCCCCTCTTCGGGCTCCGATCACCGTCGCCGACGAATTCGCCGTCTCCAGCGCGTCCCCGAGCCCGTTTCGACGCCCACTGCAACCGCGGTGAGCTACGCCACCGTTTCCCCCTTCTTCCCTGCTCTCTCCCGACCCCTAGGCCCTAGCCCCACCGCGGCCGAAAGCTTCACGCCGCCGGCGATGTCGCCGTCGTGGCCACGGTCGCCGTAGCGCCCAACCGAGCTCACCATCGTGCTCCACATCTCACTAGGAGCACGTAGCACGCACCAACGCTACCCCAAACCCCCTGCAACACCCTTCCCGTGCACGACCGAACCCCGGCGGCCGCAACCGAGCTCGCCGCCGTCGACTCCGGCCACCCCGACCCCAACGGACTCCGCCAAGAGCCGCGGGTCGTCCTCAGCTTCACTCCGGTGGCCTCCGCGGTCCATTTGGTGGCCGAAACGACCAAAACCACTATCACCGCCACACTGATGGTCGCCGCCGGCCAGAACTCCGGCGAGCTGACGTGGCCTAGTTAATTAGCCACTAACCCACCACCTACTGACGCTGACAAGTGGGCCCCAGGGCTTAGTCAAAGCTAACCAGCCCGGGTCAACACGGGATTAGCCCCTGTGTCACTGACGTGTGGACCCCACACGTCAGGTTTGACCCGAGCCAGCCCTGTTGACCTGCTGATGTCACTGTGACGTCAGGCTGACGCAGTAAATGATATTTCTGGATTTAAATTAAATCAGGAAATTCCAGAATATTAATTAAACTTCAAAAATTCATAACTTTTATTCTGTAACTCCAAATTGGACAAATTATATATGAAAAATGATCAGAAAAATCCAATCTATCCATCTGTACTATTTTCATGCATGATCAAACAAGTTAAGTTGATGTTTTAATCAGAACAAGGAAAGGCACTTTAAAAGGCCATATTGGAATTTGGAATTTGAATCTTTGATTCAAATTTGCTCAAACACTTCTGGCTTTAGTTGCATTAGCCCAACACACTCATA
>NW_025294508.1:0-1011 GCF_018294505.1 Triticum aestivum | reverse complement strand
GAGGGCCTCATATTCTGCCTCATTGTTGGAGGAATCAAAGTGAATCTGGAGCACATATCTGAGCTTATCTCCTCTGGGGGAAACCAGGACAACCCCAGCACCGGAACCATTCAACATCTTAGAACCATCGAAAAACATGGTCCAATGCTCCGAGTGAACTTCAGTCGGCTGCTGCTGTTCGATCCACTCGGCGAGGAAATCTGCTATTGCCTGGGACTTAATGGCTTTCTTTGCCTCAAACTTGATATCAAGGGGAAGAAGTTCAATCGCCCATTTGGCCACTCGACCAGTTGCATCTCTGTTGTGCAAAATCTCTGATAGTGGAGCGTCGCTGACGACTGTGATTGAATGGTCAGAGAAATAATGAGCAACCTTCTTTGTGGTCATGTATATTCCATACACAAGCTTCTGATAATGAGGATATCTCTGCTTGGATGGAGTCAAGACTTCAGACAAATAATACACTGGGCGTTGAACTTTGAGAGCTTTTCCTTCTTCCTCCCGCTCGACCGTTAGCACAGTACTGACGACTTGTCCTGTGGCTGCGATGTAGAGCAACAGAGGCTCTTTGCTGATTGGAGCAGCAAGCACCCGCTGGGTGGAGAGCAGAGCTTTTAGCTCGGCAAACGCTGCATCAGCTTCTGGAGTCCACTCGAACTTGTCAGCCTTCTTCATCAGTCGGTAAAGAGGCAATGCCTTTTCACCGAGTCGTGAGATGAATCGACTTAATGCGGCCAAGCATCCAGTAAGCTTCTGGACATCGTGCACTCGCACAGGGCGTTTCATTCGGAGAATAGTGCCAATCTTTTCTGGGTTGGCGTCGATTCCCCGTTCGGAAACGAGAAAACCGAGTAACTTGCCACCAGGAACTCCAAATGTGCACTTTGATGGATTGAGCTTGATATCATACCTTCTGAGGTTGGCAAATGTTTCGGCGAGGTCAGCGAGCAGGTCGGAACCTTTTCGTGACTTGACAACAATATCATCCATATAAGCTTCCACATTCCGACT
>NW_025294507.1:0-1011 GCF_018294505.1 Triticum aestivum | reverse complement strand
TAAACCATAATTCATACGGTGTCATCTCATCGGAATTACGTGGTGCCCTATTTAAAGTGAATGTGGTTGTCTCTAATGCCTAACCCATGAACGATAGTGGTAATTCGATAAGAGACATCATGGTACGCACCATATCCAATAGGGTGCAACTATGATGTTCGGACACACCATCACATTATGGTGTTCCAGGCGGTATTAATTGCGAAACAATTTCCACAATGTCTTAATTGTGTGCCAAAACTCGTAACTCAGATATTCATCTCTATGATCATATCATAGACATTTTATCCTCTTGTCACAATGATCTTCTACTTCACTCTGAAATTACTTGAACCATTCAATAATTCAGACTTGTGTTTCATCAAGTAAATATTCTCAACATCTACTCGAATCATCTGTGAAGTAAGATCATAACGATATTCACTGCATGCCTCAGCACTCATTGGATTGGACACATCAAAATGTGTTACTTCCAACAAGTTGCTATCTTGTTGCATCTTACTGAAAACGAGGCTTTTCAGTTATCTTGCCCATGTGGTATGATTTGCATATCTCAAGTGATTCAAAATCAAGTGAGTCCAAACGGTCCATTTGCATGGAGTTTCTTCATGCATATACACCAATAGACATGGTTCGCATGTCTCAAACTTTTCAAAAACGAGTGAGTCCAAAGATCCATCAACATGGAGCTTCTTCATGCGTTTTATACCATTATGACTTACATGGCAGTGCCACAAGTAAGTGGTACTATCATTACTATCTTATATCTTTTGGCATGAAAATGTGTATCACTACGATCGAGATTCAATAAACCATTCATTTTAGGTGCAAGACCATTGAAGGTATTATTCAAATAAATAGAGTAACCATTATTCTCTTTAAATGAATAACCGTATTGCGATAGACATAATCCAATCATGTCTATGCTCAACGCAAACACCAAATCTCGATGGTAGAGGGAGCGTGCGATGCTTGATCATATCAACATTGGAAACACTTCCAACACATATC
>NW_025294506.1:0-1011 GCF_018294505.1 Triticum aestivum | reverse complement strand
ATGACCCAGGAAAGTGTGTCCGGCCAAATGGGATCGAGCGTGTTGGGCTATGTGGTGCACCCCTGCAGGGAAGTTAATCTATTCGAATAGCCGTGATCTTCGGTAACAGGACGACTTGGAGTTGTACCTTGACCTTATGACAACTAGAACCGGATACTTAATAAAACACACCCTTCCAAGTGCCAGATACAACCCGGTGATCGCTTTTCCGCAGGGCGACGAGGAGAGGATCGCCGGGTAGGATTATGCTACTCGAGATGCTACTTGGAGATGTTACTTGGAGATGCTACTTGGAGGACTTCCATCTACTCTCTTCTACATGCTGTAAGGCGGAGGCTGCCAGAAGCGTAGTCTTCGATAGGACTAGCTATCCCCCTCTTATTCTGGCTTTCTGCAGTTCAGTCCACTGATATGGCCTCCTTACACATATACCCATGCATATGTAGTTTAGTTCCTTGCTTGCGAGTACTTTGGATGAGTACTCACGGTTGCTTTCTTCCCCCCCCCCTTTTTCCCCTTTCCTTTCTTTCTGGTTGTCGCAACCAGATGCTGGAGTCTGGGAGCCAGACGTCACCGTCGACGACGACCCCTACTACACTGGAGGTGCCTACTTCTACGTGCTACCCGCTGTTGACGACCGGGAGTAGTTTAGGAGGATCCCAGGCAGGAGGCCTGCGCCTCTTTCGATCTGTATCCCAGTTTGTGCTAGCCATCTTATGGCAACTTGTTTAACTTATGTCTGTACTCAGATATTGTTGCTTCCGCTGACTCGTCTATGATCGAGCACTTGTATTCGAGCCCTCGAGGCCCCTGGCTTGTATTATGATGCTTGTATGACTTATTTTATTTGTAGAGTTGTGTTGTGATATCTTCCCGTGAGTCCCTGATCTTGATCGTACACATTTGCGTGCATGATTAGTGTACGATTAAATCGGGGGCGTCACAAAGAAGAAGAATAAGAAGAAGAAGAATAAGAATAAGAATAATAATAATAATAAGAAGAAGAAGAAC
>NW_025294505.1:0-1011 GCF_018294505.1 Triticum aestivum | reverse complement strand
ATTGCCCAAGAGTACGTACGAAGCAAAGAAGGTTGTCTGCCCTCTAGGGTTAGAGGTGCAGAAGATACATGCATGCCCTAATGATTGCATCCTCTACCGCGGTGAGTACGAGGATTTGAACGCTTGCCCGGTATGTGGTGCATTGCGCTTGAATCAGTTGTTTGACCGGTTTGACAAGATTTAACCAAAATTCAAAAAAACATAAATTAGAGCATATCTTTTTTTCCTTTTACAATTTTGTCATTTCAAAAATTGTCCTAAACCCTAAACCCGGGACTTAAAACGTCGGAAACTCTATGCTAAACAGTAAAAACTAAGGGCTTAAACCATAAAACCTAACCCTAAACTCTGAAATCTAAACCCTAGCACTAAACGCTAAAAACGTCTAAAAAACGTCCAAAAACTCTATTTTCCCTTTGGAATTTTGTGATTTTAAAAAATTGTCGAAACGGAAAACTTGTTGCATTTAAGTGTTGTATGAAATTTATGTATGAATTTGTATTAATTTGGTCTATTCGGTGTTGTGTAATGAAGATGAGCCGGCAATGGATGTAAGATGACCGATGCTCTCCCTAGTTCGTTGAGGGCGTGCATACTTTTCTGCTTGCGGCTGAGGCAAACAAGCGGGCGGATGGTTTTATGCCTTGTCCATGTGCTGGCTGTAAGAGTGGTCGCAATTACTCTACGTCGAGAACCATTCACGTCCACCTGTTTGAGTCCGGTTTCATGCCCCACTATAATGTTTGGACCAAGCACGGAGAAAGAGGGGTTATGATGGAAGACAATGAAGAAGAAGAGGACGACGACAACTATCCTGGCCATGGGTTCCCTGAATACGATGATACAACAATGGGGGAAGAAGCTGAGCCGGTAATGCGGGAAGAATCTGAAGAAGAGGCATCAGATGAGCCCGTTGATGATCTAGGTCAGGCCATTGCCGATGCAAAGAGAAACTGCGCAAGTGATTTGGAGAAGAAGAAGTTGCAGCGCATGTTAGAGGATCACAAAAAA
>NW_025294504.1:0-1012 GCF_018294505.1 Triticum aestivum | reverse complement strand
TCAGCAATAACATTTTCTTTTCCCTTCTTGTGTTTAATGACATAAGGGAAAGTCTCAATGAATTCAACCCATTTAGCATGTCTACGATTCAGTTTAGCTTGACTTTTAATATGTTTCAATGATTCATGATCAGAATGTATAACAAATTCTTTGGGCCATAAATAATGTTGCCATGTTTCTAAAGTCCGAACAAGAGCATATAATTCTTTATCATAAGTAGAATAATTCAGACTAGGCCCACTCAATTTTTCAGAAAAGTATGCAACAGGTTTGCCATCTTGTAATAACACACCCCCTAATCCAATTCCACTAGCATCACATTCAAGCTCAAAAGTCTTATTAAAATCAGGAAGTTGGAGTAAAGGAGCATGTGTCAACTTATCTTTCAATACCGTGAAGGCTTCTTCCTGTGCGGTACCCCAAAGAAAAGGCACATCTTTCTTTGTAAGCTCATTGAGAGGTGCAGCAATGGTGCTAAAATCTCTCACAAAACGCCTATAGAATCCAGCGAGGCCAAGAAAACTCCTCACTTGTGTGACCGTTTTGGGCTGCGGCCAACTCTCAATGGCTTCAATCTTGGCTTTATCAACTTCAATTCCCTGTGGAGTAACAACATAGCCAAGAAAAGATACTCGGTCGGTGCAAAAGGTGCACTTCCCAAGGTTACCAAACAAACGTGCATCACGTAGAGCAATAAAAACAGCACATAAATGTTCCAAATGTTCCTCCAAAGATCTGCTATAAATCAATATGTCATCAAAGTAAACTACCACAAATCGTCCAATGAAAGCACGTAAAACTTCGTTCATTAATCTCATGAAAGTACTAGGTGCATTAGTTAACCCAAAAGGCATGACTAACCACTCATATAATCCAAACTTAGTTTTAAATGCTGTTTTCCATTCATCTCCCAATTTCATACGAATTTGATGGTAGCCACTACGCAAATCAACTTTGGAGAATACTGTAGAGCCACTCAATTCATCAAGCATATCATCTAGCCTAGGAATAG
>NW_025294503.1:0-1012 GCF_018294505.1 Triticum aestivum | reverse complement strand
TCCCTTGTCTTAAACGCTGCAATTTTTGAAGCAATTCACGTTGATAATATGGTGGAACCCAACGCGTACGCATAGCAGTTTTCAAAGCAGCCCAAGTAGTTGGAATAGGATATAATCTACAATGTTCAGACCACCATACACATGCAAAACTAGTGAAAGCACAAACAGCAGCAGCAACTCGTCTCTCCTCAGGATATTGTAAACATGTAAATCGTTGTTCAGTTTCTAACTCCCAAGTAAGATATATATCAGGAACATATCTACCCTCAAATGGTGGAATATTCAATTTCAGTTTAGGAATATGGACATCATCTCGTACCTGAGGTGGTGGTGCAGGCCTACCATTACGAATATATACCTGAGGTCGACCTGCTGGTGGTGGTGCTGGTGGTTGCTCGTAGATCTGATTTTGATCAACCTCATCCTCATAATCGCCCGCATACTCATCATCCTCCTGGGTACCAGCAGGAGCAGTAGCAGGAGCCAAAGAAACACCAACAGCAGTACCAGCGGCACCAGAATTTTGTCCTGGCACAATAGGAACACGCTGTGCTCGTCCATACTGATTCAGAAGGGGGCGTAGTTGTTGTTGTTGCAGAGGTGCGACAGGTGCAGCCGGTGGTGGAAGACGCGCAAGCAGTTCATTAAATCTGTTATCGAGCTTTGTTTCGAACGTCTTCTCAAGGCCAGTGATCTTCTCCATGGCCTCTTCAAAATTGTTCAGCACATCTTGTACCTGTTCAGTCATCATTTGCTGAAACTTATCATGAAGCTCCTTGTTCGATAAGTTCTCCCAGTCAATCTCGTCGGCTTGTGATCCTGGCATGGTTAGCAGCAATAGAAACACACAAGAATATGATCCTACAGACTACTAAGAAGTGGTGGTGGTGTATCACAAATCCGTCAAGCAAATCTCAAATTCTTACCAGTTCTTACCCAGCAGCAGGCGGTGATCGGCAACCGTTGTAGTCAAAAACTCTCAAAGCTTGGATAGAGCGATTACCAGGGAGAG
>NW_025294502.1:0-1012 GCF_018294505.1 Triticum aestivum | reverse complement strand
ATGATGTGGCTTTGAATGGTGCATTTTGAACACACAAAAAGTCAGGAGTTCAAATAAGGTTTAAAAAATGAAATCCCTTTGTAACAGACGAGTTTCCGGATGAAATCGTGATACTTTGAAAGAGATTGTCCGTTTTGTACACGAAGTGCATCCAGTTTTTGCCGTAACCCTCTCAACTTTCTTGCACATGCTATGTGGATGAAATGATGATATCATGCCAACTTTGAACCTTTTCAGGGTTCATTTGAAATGCTTTTCAATTTTAGGGTCTTATAGCTCAAAATAATTAGTAAATGCATGAAAAATAACAAATGAAGTCAGAAAGGATTGAAAAATCATGATGTGGCTTTGAATGGTGCATTTTGAACACACAAAAAGTCAGGAGTTCAAATAAGGTTTAAAAAATGAAATCCCTTTGTAACAGACGAGTTTCCGGATGAAATCCTGATACTTTAAAAGAGATTGTCCGTTTTATACACGAAGTGCATCCAGTTTTTGCCGTAACCCTCTCAACTTTCTTGCACATGCTATGTGGATGAAATGATGATATCATGCCAACTTTCAACCTTTTCAGAGTTCATTTGAAATGCTTCTCAATTTTAGGGTCTTATAGCTCAAAATAATTAGTAAATGCATGAAAAATAACAAATGAAGTGAGAAAGGATTGAAAAATGATGATGTGGCTTTGAATGGTGCATTTTGAACACACAAAAAGTCAGGAGTTCAAATAAGGTTTAAAAAATGAAATCCCTTTCTAACAGACGAGTTTCCGGATGAAATCGTGATACTTTGAAAGAGATTGTCCGTTTTGTACACGAAGTGCATCCAGTTTTTGCCGTAACCCTCTCAACTTTCTTGCACATGCTATGTGGATGTAATGATGATATCATGCCAACTTTGAACCTTTTCAGGGTTCATTTGAAATGCTTTTCAATTTTAGGGTCTTATAGCTCAAAATAATTAGTAAATGCATGAAAAATAACAAATGAAGTCAGAAAGGATTGAAAAATGA
>NW_025294501.1:0-1012 GCF_018294505.1 Triticum aestivum | reverse complement strand
TCAAACAACTCCTACTCATGCTAGTGGGTTTCATCTATTTACTGTGGAATGACAGGTCATGCAGAGGATAAAGGGGTTCAGCTACCGCAGCAAGTAACAGATGAATCGGTGTTGTCCTAATGCAGTAAAAGAGAGCAGGAGCGAGAGAGTAGGATTGTATCGGAATGAACAAGGGGGTTTTGCTTGCCTGGCACTTCTGAAGATAACATTGAGTCTTCATCAGTGTCAACGATCACGTCATCGGTATCACGTCTATCGAGAGGGGACAAATACCGGCAACACAGAAAGGAACACAATCAATGCAATGCACAATATGATGCATGATCATGACATGGCAAAATGAATGTGTTTTGAGCTAATGCAACTAAAACCAGATTAAATGAACTTGGTTTGAATCCAAGATTCAAATTCAAACTCCATATGTGATTATTTAAATGCCCTTTAATTGATTTGTGCTAAACAGCAGCTATAAGTTGTTCTAACATGCATGAAAATGGTACAGATGGATTCCTTGAATTTTTCTGATAATTTTTCATATATAATTTATTAAATTTGGAGTTACGGTTAATTTTCTATGAATTTTAGAAGTTTATACAATTTTCTGAAATTATAAATCATTTAGGATTTATTTAAATTCCAGAACAAATACTGCGTCAGCATGACGTAATAGTGACGTCAGCAGGGTCAACCGAGCGCCCCAGGTCAAACCTGACGTGTGGGGTCCACACGTCAGTGACACAGGGACTAATCCCGCGTTGACCCGGGCTGGTTAGCTTTGACTAAGCCCTGGGGCCCACTTGTCAGCGTCAGTAGGTGGGGGGGGTTAGTGACTAATTAACTAAGCCACGTCGACTTCGCCGGAGTTCGGCCGGCGACGACCAAAACTGCGGCGGGAGCTCGCCGGAGTGGCGCTGCGAGGGGTTTTGGGCCAAGCCAAGGGCACCAGAGGGTAGCCCGTGCCCGTGCGCATCTAGGGGGGCCATCGGGAGGTGCGGGGGTGGCCGGAGCTCGC
>NW_025294500.1:0-1012 GCF_018294505.1 Triticum aestivum | reverse complement strand
TTCTCACACCACTCCCGAGCACTCATACCAAACCCCGTCTACTATAGCGTAGCATTAAAATAATTAACGTCCCGGGCTTGGTAACAGGGTGATGGGTTCCTACCTCATGCATACTACTCAACTACAAGGATTTCAATAACACTACTGAGGGGTGGTTGTAAAGGTGCCACTAAATGCAATAAAACATAGGTAAGAAAAGCATGGTCAAAGTGAACTTGCCTGGTGATGTTGACGAAGAAGAATTATCGTTCTCAAGAAATAACTTGATAGACTACTCGTCACTCTCTGATGAAATCTATGTAACAAACATATCATTCACATAAGCACTCACACTAACAATCAAAACAAAAGGGAGAGTGAATAAGAATCCGAAGGAACTTCAAATAAAACTAGGGAGTCTTCTTCTACAACATTCACAAAAATAGTTTTGTCTAACGGAAAGTAAAACACTAAAATAACAAAGAATAAAATATAAATTTATTTAAGACAAAAAAAAAGTATTTTTTTTCATAAAGCTATTTTGAAAGTATTTTCAATTGGGAGTTAAAACAGTAGAGAAATCCATTGCAAGTTATTAGCGAACTTGAATTGATTTCACGATAACAAAAATAAAAATAAATATAAAAACTTGTTGAACACCTACTGTTTAACTAATAGAAACCAAACATAAACTTTCTGAAATATAAAATAAAATAATTTAAAAACAACTATAGAAAGGAAGTAGCTATAATTCGAATAGAACTAAAACAGAATTTGTTTTACATGAAATAATAAGCTAAAAAAATACTCAAACAATTTTGAAGTTTTTACCACTGGTAAATATGATCACTAGTGATCAGTAGAAAAAAAGAATCAAATAAAAATCTATTTTTAAACTCCCGGAATAAGCAAAACAAGCTTTAATTCAAATCTGATCTAACTCAATTTTTATAAATCCAAACATAGACAAATTATATATTTTTGGAAACTACAAGAAAATTGTGATCTAACGCAAAAAGAATCAGCATCATTG
>NW_025294499.1:0-1012 GCF_018294505.1 Triticum aestivum | reverse complement strand
CGTGCTGCCTCTTCGGACATGCCACAACACCACCCCGCATGTATGAGGGCCCGGTACGACGCTCCGGTGGCATTGCTACCCCCCCAGGGCCCCCGTCCCGCCTAACCCTGTAGCGTTTGACCACGGGATCTAGCCCTTTGACTTTGCACGGACGGGCTTTGACCAGTGGACCTCTCCACCCGGTTGTGTCGGGTCGGCCCAGAGGGACACCGGGGAGCAACATCCGGGCCAGGCCCACAGCTACATCCACTCCGTGTAGACCCGACGCGTCCGTTTCCCCCCTCCGGGTGCCGGCGGCGGTGCCGTCCGTGAGGGGGGGCACGCACCGGAGACGCGTGCTGGGCGTTTGCAACCGCCTCAACACTTCTAGACTTGTGAGAGGCCGCCTACGCAAGATTTTACGGTATGCTACCCCCCGAAGGCCGCCGGCCACAGTCGTATTCGTGCGAAGAGCAATCCGCGTAGAGGGAAGTGTTCAGATACTTCTCCATCACAAAAAATTATGAAAAATTACCATCAGTCCTATAGCACATGTGCCCACGTTGTGTAAAAAACTCATGATTTTATCGTGCTCCAAGTATTTAATAATATTCACGCTGCATCGTTACCGCAGAACGCCTACCACCGTTTCATTGCCGTCCGTGAGGGGGGCCACAACCCAGAGACGCGTGCTGCCTCTTCGGACATGCCACAACACCACCCCGCATGTATGAGGGCCCGGTACGACGCTCCGGTGGCATTGCTACCCCCCCCCAGGGCCCCCGTCCCGCCTAACCCTGTAGCGTTTGACCACGGGATCTAGCCCTTTGACTTTGCACGGACGGGCTTTGACCAGTGGACCTCTCCACCCGGTTGTGTTAGGTCGGCCCATAGGAACACTTTGGAGCAACATCCGGGCCAGGCCCACAGCTACATCCACTCCGTGTAGACTCGACGCGTGCGTTTCCCCCCTCCGGGTGCCGGCAGCGGCGCCGTTCGTGAGGGGGGCCACGCACCGGAGACGCGTGCCGCC
>NW_025294498.1:0-1012 GCF_018294505.1 Triticum aestivum | reverse complement strand
CACCTCCAACCACCAACCCGAGCCAGACCACCACCATCACAGTAGCCAGATTCAACCACGACTGGTCAGATCCGGCACCCCGTGCATCAGCTGCAGCCACCCTCGCACGCACCACCGGCCGTGTACTGCCGTCCACACGGCCAGCACGGCGCCCAACACCGCCTCGCCCCGGAGCCTCCGCTCCGGCGACCTCCCACTTGCAGATCCGCGGACACCTGACCACTCTCGCCTCCACAAGCAGATCCACTCTCGCTGCCTCGCTCGCCGGGACCAGGAGCCCGCCCGAGACTCAGCAGGGTGCCTCCAGCGAGCGCCCTGGCTGGCACCACCGGCACTGGGCCCGCTGGGACCGCGCCCCCACGGCCGAGGAGAGCAGAGGAGCCGTCCCGACCAGGGGAGGATGCGGCCCGATGGCCCAGATTCAGTTCCCCCAAACCTCGATGGAATCACCGAGCTACTAGTCGTGCGTATGTAGCAGAACGGGTCCACTGTCAAAGACCAGCTTTCGCAACAGAGTTCCAACGCCCATCCAGTAGAAACTCTGCTCTCGTCAATACTATAATCAAAATGCTGCGGCATCAGCTGCACTTCTCTGACCACAAACTTGCCATTATGAAAATTCAACGACAGTATCTTGGTTAGCTCGCTGCAACAAATTTGTCCGTTGACTGTCGATCGCCGTGTGTTGTTTGTTTTGTTGCACGTACGTGCTTGTTGTTTCTGAGGAGCATTATTTGAACACATATAAGATACTGTAGTAGCTAGGTAATGATATATTTTGTGGAAGAGAGAACGTACTCCTCGGAGCAGGTAATGGTTGCTTGGGTCAAAATAAGGAGATGACAGCGCCAGTAAAATCTTGGTACACGTTTTCTCATTAAATCAGGGTTTGAAATATAACCTATGCATCTAGTATCTTCCTGATGCTTCATTTTGAGTTAATAAAATCCACCCTTTATAAAGAAAATCTAGGG
The DNA here is from genome assembly GCF_018294505.1 of Triticum aestivum. NCBI lineage: Eukaryota > Viridiplantae > Streptophyta > Magnoliopsida > Poales > Poaceae > Triticum > Triticum aestivum. The sequence goes on along the minus strand of NW_025294498.1, from coordinate 38 downwards.
TCCGCTTTGGTAGAGAGCAAGGGGTTGGTAGGTCGGGG
>NW_025294497.1:0-1012 GCF_018294505.1 Triticum aestivum | reverse complement strand
GAGGATTCTTCCGCGGAAGAACAACTCATATTCGCCTTGTCACAGGGCGCCGAGCACAACCTGATGACCTATGAGGCGTACGATATCAACGGCTACACATTCTACACCGAGGCCAAGGACATGAAGAGCGATGGTTATCAGAACTCCGGGGTAACGATGGAATCCTACACCGGTAACGACAAGGACAGATACTACGGAAGGATCGAGGAGATCTGGGAGCTGAGCTACGCTGGAGAGAAGGTCCCGATGTTCCGTGTCAGATGGGCCAAGAACGTCATAAAAGAAGACCGGTATTTCACCACCATGGTTATACCCGAAGCCAAATCCAAGACCGCGGGCGCAAACGTCACCGCGAAAAATGAGCCATGGGTACTGGCTTCCCAAGTGGACCAATGCTTCTTCATTACCGACCCGCCATAGCCCAGTCGTGTTGTCATGAGGAGAGGCAAAAGGAAGATCATCGGAATGGATGGAGTAGCCAATGAGCAAGACTTGGACAAGTACGGCGACCCGAGGATCGAACATGACGACGATGATGAAGTAGCAGCATACACCACAAGAAGAAGCAGGACCACCCTACCTAAAGGACGTCCGTTCCACAGAAGAACTCCATTTGCGAAAAAGAAGGGCAAGAAGATTGTGAACAGATAGCTAGCTAAGATCGATTGTATTTAAATCGTAGCCTTCATTTCTCGATTGTATTTCATGGGTACTTTTTGAACTATCATGAATATTTTTAAATTTCATGGACACTTGATCTCGATCCCCCTCCATCTCGATCGCTATCCCACCTTGCCAGATCCGGCCCCCCTCGCCGCCGAGCACCCCCCAGTCCACCGGCCGCCGCCGCCGACCCCCCGCACCCTCGATTCCCCTACCCAACTGCCGCCGCCGACCCCCCGCACCCCGCGCACCGTCTTATAAAAAAAATTAGTATCAAACAGCTTTTTAAATGCTACTGTCTTATAAAAAAAATATTACTGTTATTATTTAAACAAGTTTGAACATATTT